>NC_087398.1:19462500-19532500 GCF_031307605.1 Tribolium castaneum
TTGTGTTATATGAGCGTTTTCTCATTTCTATGCAAAAGATCATGTGTGATCTGTGTTTTAAGTTGTGTCAGAATACGACGTTTTCTGTCTGTTTAATATAAGTTTTTAATAATAATAATAATAATAATAATAATAATAATAATAATAATAATAATAATAATAATAATAACAATAATAATAATAATAATAATAATAATAATAATAATAATAATAATAATAATAATAGTAATAGTAACAAAAGTAATAATAATAATAATACTTTTAAAAAGGAAAAATGGAGCTTATTTTGTGTGTTACATGAGCGTTTTCTCATTTTTATGCAAAAGATCATGTGTGATCTGTGTTTTTAGGCAATCTAAGCCATTTTATAGTTTTTAATATTTAACAAAAATTTGCTTTAAAATAAAATGTTTGAAAAACCGAAATTAAACTAAATTAATTGTGTCTAACACTTTAGTAGAGGAAAAAGAAGGAGACATAAAAGTCACTAAAGTCTTAAAGTTGTCTTTAGTCGTCATATTAATAACAATAACATTTATGATAACAATACTAGTAGTACTAAATTTGCTTATATGCAAGCGCTTAATTAAGGTAACAGTTTTTTTGTTTTTTGCCTATATCTCGAAAACAGTTACTCCTATCAATTTTTACTTTTTCACCAAAATTAAAGGTGATAAAATTTCCTACAAAATAGTTATTTGCATTTTTCATGTAGAACTAACCATAAGCGAGATATAAGTTTGAAAATAATTATTAATTAAAAAAAAGTGTTTTAACAGAAAATGTCTTGTGATTTAAAATACACTTAATTTGTTGGGTCCAATACTTTATTAGAAGAAAAAGGAGGTGACATAAAAGTCACTGAAGTCTTCAGAGTCGTTTTTAAATGCTGCATTTTTGACTTCGTCTCAAACATTGAAAACTGAATTACATTTTTGTTCAGTAACAGTTACAGTTTTCTTATTGGTTTTTTGCTTATATCTCGAAAACAGTTACTCCTATCAAATTTTATCTTTCTTTCAAAATTAAAGCTGATAAAATTTCCAACAAAATAGTTATTTACATTTTTCTTTTAGGACCAAGCATAAACGAGTTATAGAGTTGGATATAAATAATATTTAACAAAAATTTGCTTTAAAATAAAATGCTTGAAAAACCGGAATTAAACTAAATTAATTGTGTCTAACACTTTAGTAGAGGAAAAAGGAGAAGACATAAAAGTCACTAAATGTTTCAGAGTCGTCTTTAGTCGTCATATTGATAACAATAACATTAATAATAATAATACTAATAGTACTAAATTTGCTTATATGCAAACGCTTAATTAACGTAACATTTTTTTGGTTTCTTGCTTATATCTCGAAAACAGTTACTCCTATCAATTTTTATCTTTTTTTTCAAAATTAAAGCTAATAAAATTTCCTACAAAATAGTTATTTGCATTTTTTTGTAGGACCAACCATAAGCGAGTTATAGAGTTGGATATAAATAATATTTAACAAAAATTTGCTTTAATATAAAATGTTTGAAAAACCGAAATTAAACTAAATTAATTGAGTCTAACACTTTAGTAGAGGAAAAAGAAAAAGACATAAAAGTCACTAAAGGTTTCAGAGTTGTCTTTAGTTGTCATATTAATAACAATAACATTAATAATAATAATACTAATAGTACTAAATTTGCTTATATGCAAACGCTTAATTAAGGTAACAGTGTTTTGGTTTCTTGCTCATATCTCGAAAACAGTTACTCCTATCAATTTTTATCTTTTTACTAAAATTCAAGCTGATAAAATTTCCTACAAAATAGTTATTTGCATTTTTTATGTAGGACTAACCATAAGCGAGATATAAGATTGAAAATAATTAATATTTAAAAAAGAAGTGCTTTAACAGAAAATGTCTTGTGATTTAAAATACACTTAATTTATTAGGTCCAATACTTTATTAAAAAAAAAAAGGGGTGACATATAAGTCACTGAAGTCTTCAGAGTCGATTTTAAATGCTGCATTTTCGTCTTCGTCTCAAACATTGAAAACTGAATTACATTTTTGTTCTGAAACGGTAACAGTTTTTACTTTGGTTTTTTGCTTATATCTCGAAAACAGTTACTCCTATCAATTTTTATCTTTCTTTCAAAATTAAAGCTGATAACATTTCCTACAAAATAGTTATTTGCATTTTTCTTGTAGGACCAACCATAAGCGAGTTATAAAGTTGGATATAAATAATATTTAACAAAAACTTGCTTAAAAATAAAATGTTTGAAATACTGAAATTAAACTAAATTAATTGTGTCTAACACTTTAGTAGAGAAAAAAGAAAAAGACATAAAAGTCACCAAAGTCTTCAAAATCGTTTTTAGTCGTCATATTAATAACAATAACATTAATAATAATAATACTAATAGTACTAAATCTGCTTATATGCAAGCGCTTTATTAAGGTAACAGTTTTTTGGTTTCTTGCTTATATCTCGAAAACATTTACTCCTATGAATTTTTGTCTTTCTTTCAAAATTAAAGCTGATAAAATAATCTACAAAATAGTTATTTGCATTTTTCTTGTAGGACCAACCATAAGCGAGTTATAGAGTTGGATATAAATAATATTTAACAAAAATTTGCTTTAAAATAAAATGTTTGAAAAACTGAAATTAAACTAATTTAACTGTGTCTAACACTTTAGTAGAGAAAAAAGGAAAAGACATAAAAGTCACTAAAGGTTTCAGAGTTGTCTTTAGTTGTCATATTAATAACAATAACATTAATAATAATAATACTAATAGTACTAAATTTGCTTATATGCAAACGCTTAATTAAGGTAACAGTGTTTTGGTTTCTTGCTTATATCTCGAAAACAGTTACTCCTATCAATTTTTATTTTTTTACTAAAATTCAAGCTGATAAAATTTCCTACAAAATAGTTATTTGCATTTTTCACGTAGGACTAACCATAAGCGAGATATATGATTGAAAATAATTAATATTTAAAAAAAAAGTGCTTTAACAGAAAATGTCTTGTGATTTAATATACACTTAATTTATTGGGTCCAATACTTTATTAGAAGAAAAAGGAAGTGACATAAAAGTCACTGAAGTCTTCAGAGTCGTTTTTAAATGCTGCAGTTTCGTCTTCGTCTCAAACATTGAAAACCGAATTACATTTTTGTTCAGTAACAGTCACAGTTTTCTTATTGGTTTTTTGCTTATATCTCGAAAACAGTTACTCCTATCAATTTTTATCTTTTTTTCAAAATTAAAGCTGATAAAATTTCCTACAAAATAGTTATTTGCATTTTTCTTGTAGGACCAACCATAAGCGAGTTATAGAGTTGGATATAAATAATATTTAACAAAAATTTGCTTTAAAATAAAATGTTTGAAAAACTGAAATTAAACTAATTTAATTGTGTCTAACACTTTAGTAGAGGAAAAAGAAGAAGACATAAAAGTCACTAAAGGTTTCAAAGTTGTCTTTAATCGTAATATTAATAACAATAACATTAATAATATTAATATTAATAGTACTAAATTTGATTATATGCAAACGCTTAATTAAGGTAACAGTGTTTTGGTTTCTTGCTTATATCTCGAAAACAGTTACTCCTATCAATTTTTATCTTTTTACTAAAATTAAAGCTGATAAAATTTCCTACAAAATAGTTAATTGCATTTTTAATGTAGGACTAACCATAAGCGAGATATAAGTTTGAAAATAATTAAAATTTAAAACAAAGTGCTTCAACAGAAAATGTCTTGTGATTTAAAATACACTTAATTTATTGGGTCCAATACTTTATTAGAAGAAAAAAGAGGTGACAGAAAGGTCACTGAAGTCTTTAGAGTCGTTTGTAAATGCTGCATTTTCGTCTTTGTCTCAAACATTGAAAACTGAATTACATTTTTGTTCAGTAACTGTTACAGTTTTCTTATTGGTTTTTTGCTTATATCTCGAAAACAGTTACTCCTATCAATTTTTATCTTTCTTTTAAAATTAAAGCTGATAAAGCTTCCTACAAAATAGTTTGCATTTTTTTTGTAGGACCAACCATAAGCGAGTTATAGAGTTGGATATAAATAATATTTAACAAAAATTTGCTTTAAATAAAATGTTTGAAAAACCGAAATTAAACTAAATTAATTGAGTCTAACACTTTAGTAGAGAAAAAAGAAAAAGACATAAAAGTCACCAAAGTCTTCAGAATCGTTTTTAGTCGTCATATTAATAACAATAACATTAATAATAATAATACTAATAGTACTAAATCTGCTTATATGCAAGCGCTTTATTAAGGTAACAGTTTTTTGGTTTCTTGCTTATATCTCGAAAACAGTTACTCCTATCAATTTTTATCTTTTTTTTCAAAATTAAAGCTGATAAAATTTCCTACAAAATAGTTATTTACATTTTTCTTGTAGGACCAACCATAAGCGAGTTATAGAGTTGGATATAAATAATATTTAACAAAAATTTGCTTTAAAATAAAATGTTTGAAAAACTGAAATTAAACTAATTTAATTGTGTCTAACACTTTAGTAGAGGAAAAAGAAGAAGACATAAAAGTCACTAAAGGTTTCAAAGTTGTCTTTAATCGTCATATTAATAACAATAACATTAATAATAATAATACTAATAGTACTAAATTTGCTTATATGCAAACGCTTAATTAAGGTAACAGTGTTTTGGTTTCTTGCTCATATCTCGAAAACAGTTACTCCTATCAATTTTTATCTTTTTACTAAAATTCAAGCTGATAAAATTTCCTACAAAATAACTATTTGCATTTTTTATGTAGGACTAACCATAAGCGAGATATAAGATTGAAAATAATTAATATTTAAAAAAGAAGTGCTTTAACAGAAAATGTCTTGTGATTTAAAATACACTTAATTTATTAGGTCCAATACTTTATTAGAAAAAAAGGGGGTGACATATAAGTCACTGAAGTTTTCAGAGTCGATTTTAAATGCTGCATTTTCGTCTTCGTCTCAAACATTGAAAACCGAATTACATTTTTGTTCAGTAACAGTCACAGTTTTCTTATTGGTTTTTTGCTTATATCTCGAAAACAGTTACTCCTATCAATTTTTATCTTTTTTTCAAAATTAAAGCTGATAAAATTTCCTACAAAATAGTTATTTGCATTTTTCTTGTAGGACCAACCATAAGCGAGTTATAGAGTTGGATATAAATAATATTTAACAAAAATTTGCTTTAAATAAAATGTTTGAAAAACCGAAATTAAACTAAATTAATTGAGTCTAACACTTTAGTAGAGAAAAAAGAAAAAGACATAAAAGTCACCAAAGTCTTCAGAATCGTTTTTAGTCGTCATATTAATAACAATAACATTAATAATAATAATACTAATAGTACTAAATCTGCTTATATGCAAGCGCTTTATTAAGGTAACAGTTTTTTGGTTTCTTGCTTATATCTCGAAAACAGTTACTCCTATCAATTTTTATCTTTTTTTTCAAAATTAAAGCTGATAAAATTTCCTACAAAATAGTTATTTACATTTTTCTTGTAGGACCAACCATAAGCGAGTTATAGAGTTGGATATAAATAATATTTAACAAAAATTTGCTTTAAAATAAAATGTTTGAAAAACTGAAATTAAACTAATTTAATTGTGTCTAACACTTTAGTAGAGGAAAAAGAAAAAGACATAAAAGTCACTAAAGGTTTCAGAGTTGTCTTTAGTTGTCATATTAATAACAATAACATTAATAATAATAATACTAATAGTACTAAATTTGCTTATATGCAAACGCTTAATTAAGGTAACAGTGTTTTGGTTTCTTGCTTATATCTCGAAAACAGTTACTCCTATCAATTTTTATCTTTTTACTAAAATTCAAGCTGATAAAATTTCCTATAAAATAGTTATTTGCATTTTTCATGTAGGACTAACCATAAGCGAGATATATGATTGAAAATAATTAATATTTAAAAAAAAAGTGCTTTAACAGAAAATGTCTTGTGATTTAAAATACACTTAATTTATTGGGTCCAATACTTTATTAGAAGAAAAAGGAAGTGACATAAAAGTCACTGAAGTCTTCAGAGTCGTTTTTAAATGCTGCAGTTTCGTCTTCGTCTCAAACATTGAAAACTGAATTACATTTTTGTTCAGTAACAGTCACAGTTTTCTTATTGGTTTTTTGCTTATATCTCGAAAACAGTTACTCCTATCAATTTTTATCTTTCTGTCAAAATTAAAGCTGATAACTTTTTCTACAAAATAGATATTTGCATTTTTCTTGTAGGATCAACCATAAGCGAGTTATAGAGTTTGATATAAATAATATTTAACAAAAATTTGCTTTAAAATAAAATGTTTGAAAAACTGAAATTAAACTAATTTAATTGTGTCTAACACTTTAGTAGAGGAAAAAGAAAAAGACATAAAAGTCACTAAAGGTTTCAGAGTTGTCTTTAGTTGTCATATTAATAACAATAACATTAATAATAATAATAATACTAATAGTACTAAATTTGCTTATATGCAAACGCTTAATTAAGGTAACAGTGTTTTGGTTTCTTGCTTATATCTCGAAAACAGTTACTCCTATCAATTTTTATCTTTTTACTAAAATTCAAGCTGATAAAATTTCCTATAAAATAGTTATTTGCATTTTTCATGTAGGACTAACCATAAGCGAGATATATGATTGAAAATAATTAATATTTAAAAAAAAAGTGCTTTAACAGAAAATGTCTTGTGATTTAAAATACACTTAATTTATTGGGTCCAATACTTTATTAGAAGAAAAAGGAAGTGACATAAAAGTCACTGAAGTCTTCAGAGTCGTTTTTAAATGCTGCAGTTTCGTCTTCGTCTCAAACATTGAAAACTGAATTACATTTTTGTTCAGTAACAGTCACAGTTTTCTTATTGGTTTTTTGCTTATATCTCGAAAACAGTTACTCCTATCAATTTTTATCTTTCTGTCAAAATTAAAGCTGATAACTTTTTCTACAAAATAGATATTTGCATTTTTCTTGTAGGATCAACCATAAGCGAGTTATAGAGTTTGATATAAATAATATTTAACAAAAATTTGCTTTAAAATAAAATGTTTGAAAAACTGAAATTAAACTAATTTAATTGTGTCTAACACTTTAGTAGAGGAAAAAGAAGAAGACATAAAAGTCACTAAAGGTTTCAAAGTTGTCTTTAATCGTCATATTAATAACAATAACATTAATAATAATAATACTAATAGTACTAAATTTGCTTATATGCAAACGCTTAATTAAGGTAACAGTGTTTTGGTTTCTTGCTCATATCTCGAAAACAGTTACTCCTATAAATTTTTATTTTTCTTTCAAAATTAAAGCTGATAACATTTCCTACAAAATAGTTATTTGCATTTTTCTTGTGGGACCAACCATAAGCGAGTTATAAAGTTGGATATAAATAATATTTAACAAAAACTTGCTTAAAAATTAAATGTTTGAAATACAAAAATTAAACTAAATTAATTGTGTCTAACACTTTAGTAGAGAAAAAAGAAAAAGACATAAAAGTTACCAAAGTCTTCAGAATCGTTTTTAGTCGTCATATTAATAACAATAACATTAATAATAATAATACTAATAATAATACTATTAGTATTATTATTATTAATGTTATTGTACTATTATACTATTAGTATTATTATTATTAATGTTAATGTTATTAATATGACGACTAAAAACGATTCTGAAGACTTTGGTGACTTTTATGTCTTTTTCTTTTTTCTCTACTAAAGTGTTAGACACAATTAATTTAGTTTAATTTCAGTATTTCAAACATTTTATTTTTAAGCAAGTTTTTGTTAAATATTATTTATATCCAACTTTATAACTCGCTTATGGTTGGTCCTACAAGAAAAATGCAAATAACTATTTTGTAGGAAATTTTATCAGCTTTAATTTTAAAAAAAAATAAAAACTGATAGGAGTAATTGTTTTCGAGATATAAGCAAAAAACCAAAGTGAAAACTGTTACCGTTTCAGAACAAAAATGTAATTCAGTTTTCAATGTTTGAGACGAAGACGAAAATGCAGCATTTACAATCAACTCTGAAGACTTCAGTGACTTATATGACACCCCCTTTTTCTTCTAATAAAGTATTGGACCTAATAAATTAAGTGTATTTTAAATCACAAGACATTTTCTGTTAAAGCACTTTTTTTTTAAATATTAATTATTTTCAAACTTATATCTCGCTTATGGTTAGTCCTACATGAAAAATGCAAATAACTATTTTGTAGGAAATTTTATCAGCTTGAATTTTAGTAAAAAGATAAAAATTGATAGGAGTAACTGTTTTCGAGATATAAGCAAGAAACCAAAACACTGTTACCTTAATTAAGCGTTTGCATATAAGCAAATTTAGTACTATTAGTATTATTATTATTAATGTTATTGTTATTAATATGACAACTAAAGACAACTCTGAAACCTTTAGTGACTTTTATGTCTTTTCCTTTTTCCTCTACTAAAGTGTTAGACACAGTTAAATTAGTTTAATTTCAGTTTTTCAAACATTTTATTTTAAAGCAAATTTTTGTTATATATTATTTATATCCAACTCTATAACTCGCTTATGGTTGGTCCTACAAGAAAAATGCAAATAACTATTTTGTAGAATATTTTATCAGCTTTAATTTTGAAAGAAAGACAAAAATTCATAGGAGTAACTGTTTTCGAGATATAAGCAAGAAACCAAAAAACTGTTACCTTAATAAAGCGCTTGCATATAAGCAGATTTAGTACTGTTAGTATTATTATTATTAATGTTATTGTTATTAATATGACGACTAAAAACAATTCTGAAGACTTTGGTGACTTTTATGTCTTTTTCTTTTTTCTCTACTAAAGTGTTAGACACAATTAATTTAGTTTAATTTCAGTATTTCAAACATTTTATTTTTAAGCAAGTTTTTGTTAAATATTATTTATATCCAACTTTATAACTCGCTTATGGTTGGTCCTACAAGAAAAATGCAAATAACTATTTTGTAGGAAATGTTATCAGCTTTAATTTTGAAAGAAAGATAAAAATTGATAGGAGTAACTGTTTTCGAGATATAAGCAAAAAACCAAAGTAAAAACTGTTACCGTTTCAGAACAAAAATGTAATTCAGTTTTCAATGTTTGAGACGAAGACGAAAATGCAGCATTTAAAATCGACTCTGAAGACTTCAGTGACTTATATGTCACCCCCTTTTTTTTCTAATAAAGTATTGGACCTAATAAATTAAGTGTATTTTAAATCACAAGACATTTTCTGTTAAAGCACTTCTTTTTTAAATATTAATTATTTTCAATCTTATATCTCGCTTATGGTTAGTCTTACATAAAAAATGCAAATAACTATTTTGTAGGAAATTTTATCAGCTTGAATTTTAGTAAAAAGGTAAAAATTGATAGGAGTAACTGTTTTCGAGATATGAGCAAGAAACCAAAACACTGTTACCTTAATTAAGCGTTTGCATATAAGCAAATTTAGTACTATTAGTATTATTATTATTAATGTTATTGTTTATAATATGACGATTAAAGACAACTTTGAAACCTTTAGTGACTTTTATGTCTTCTTCTTTTTCCTCTACTAAAGTGTTAGACACAATTAAATTAGTTTAATTTCAGTTTTTCAAACATTTTATTTTAAAGCAAATTTTTGTTAAATATTATTTATATCCAACTCTATAACTCGCTTATGGTTGGTCCTACAAGAAAAATGCAAATAACTATTTTGTAGAAAATTTTATCAGCTTTAATTTTGAAAAAAAGATAAAAATTGATAGGAGTAACTGTTTTCGAGATATAAGCAAAAAACCAATAAGAAAACTGTGACTGTTACTGAACAAAAATGTAATTCGGTTTTCAATGTTTAAGACGAAGACGAAACTGCAGCATTTAAAAACGACTCTGAAGACTTCAGTGACTTTTATGCCACTTCCTTTTTCTTCTAATAAAGTATTGGACCCAATAAATTAAGTGTATTTTAAATCACAAGACATTTTCTGTTAAAGCACTTTTTTTTTAAATATTAATTATTTTCAATCATATATCTCGCTTATGGTTAGTCCTATATGAAAAATGCAAATAACTATTTTGTAGGAAATTTTATCAGCTTGAATTTTAGTAAAAAGATAAAAATTGATAGGAGTAACTGTTTTCGAGATATAAGCAAGAAACCAAAACACTGTTACCTTAATTAAGCGTTTGCATATAAGCAAATTTAGTACTATTAGTATTATTATTATTAATGTTATTGTTATTAATATGACAACTAAAGACAACTCTGAAACCTTTAGTGACTTTTATGTCTTTTCCTTTTTTCTCTACTAAAGTGTTAGACACAGTTAAATTAGTTTAATTTCAGTTTTTCAAACATTTTATTTTAAAGCAAATTTTTGTTAAATATTATTTATATTCAACTCTATAACTCGCTTGTGGTTGGTCCTACAAGAAAAATGCAAATAACTATTCTGTAGAATATTTTATCAGCTTTAATTTTGAAAGAAAGACAAAAATTCATAGGAGTAACTGTTTTCGAGATATAAGCAAGAAACCAAAAAACTGTTACCTTAATAAAGCGCTTGCATATAAGCAGATTTAGTACTATTAGTATTATTATTAAGTTTAATTTCAGTATTTCAAACATTTTATTTTTAAGCAAGTTTTTGTTAAATATTATTTATATCCAACTTTATAACTCGCTTATGGTTGGTCCTACAAGAAAAATGCAAATAATTATTTTGTAGGAAATGTTATCAGCTTTAATTTTGAAAGAAAGATAAAAATTGATAGGAGTAACTGTTTTCGAGATATAAGCAAAAAACCAAAGTAAAAACTGTTACCGTTTCAGAACAAAAATGTAATTCAGTTTTCAATGTTTGAGACGAAGACGAAAATGCAGCATTTAAAATCGACTCTGAAGACTTCAGTGACTTATATGTCACCCCCTTTTTTTTCTAATAAAGTATTGGACCTAATAAATTAAGTGTATTTTAAATCACAAGACATTTTCTGTTAAAGCACTTCTTTTTTAAATATTAATTATTTTCAATCTTATATCTCGCTTATGGTTAGTCTTACATAAAAAATGCAAATAACTATTTTGTAGGAAATTTTATCAGCTTGAATTTTAGTAAAAAGGTAAAAATTGATAGGAGTAACTGTTTTCGAGATATGAGCAAGAAACCAAAACACTGTTACCTTAATTAAGCGTTTGCATATAAGCAAATTTAGTACTATTAGTATTATTATTATTAATGTTATTGTTTATAATATGACGATTAAAGACAACTTTGAAACCTTTAGTGACTTTTATGTCTTCTTCTTTTTCCTCTACTAAAGTGTTAGACACAATTAAATTAGTTTAATTTCAGTTTTTCAAACATTTTATTTTAAAGCAAATTTTTGTTAAATATTATTTATATCCAACTCTATAACTCGCTTATGGTTGGTCCTACAAGAAAAATGCAAATAACTATTTTGTAGAAAATTTTATCAGCTTTAATTTTGAAAAAAAGATAAAAATTGATAGGAGTAACTGTTTTCGAGATATAAGCAAAAAACCAATAAGAAAACTGTGACTGTTACTGAACAAAAATGTAATTCGGTTTTCAATGTTTAAGACGAAGACGAAACTGCAGCATTTAAAAACGACTCTGAAGACTTCAGTGACTTTTATGCCACTTCCTTTTTCTTCTAATAAAGTATTGGACCCAATAAATTAAGTGTATTTTAAATCACAAGACATTTTCTGTTAAAGCACTTTTTTTTTAAATATTAATTATTTTCAATCATATATCTCGCTTATGGTTAGTCCTATATGAAAAATGCAAATAACTATTTTGTAGGAAATTTTATCAGCTTGAATTTTAGTAAAAAGATAAAAATTGATAGGAGTAACTGTTTTCGAGATATAAGCAAGAAACCAAAACACTGTTACCTTAATTAAGCGTTTGCATATAAGCAAATTTAGTACTATTAGTATTATTATTATTAATGTTATTGTTATTAATATGACAACTAAAGACAACTCTGAAACCTTTAGTGACTTTTATGTCTTTTCCTTTTTTCTCTACTAAAGTGTTAGACACAGTTAAATTAGTTTAATTTCAGTTTTTCAAACATTTTATTTTAAAGCAAATTTTTGTTAAATATTATTTATATTCAACTCTATAACTCGCTTGTGGTTGGTCCTACAAGAAAAATGCAAATAACTATTCTGTAGAATATTTTATCAGCTTTAATTTTGAAAGAAAGACAAAAATTCATAGGAGTAACTGTTTTCGAGATATAAGCAAGAAACCAAAAAACTGTTACCTTAATAAAGCGCTTGCATATAAGCAGATTTAGTACTATTAGTATTATTATTAAGTTTAATTTCAGTATTTCAAACATTTTATTTTTAAGCAAGTTTTTGTTAAATATTATTTATATCCAACTTTATAACTCGCTTATGGTTGGTCCTACAAGAAAAATGCAAATAATTATTTTGTAGGAAATGTTATCAGCTTTAATTTTGAAAGAAAGATAAAAATTGATAGGAGTAACTGTTTTCGAGATATAAGCAAAAAACCAAAGTAAAAACTGTTACCGTTTCAGAACAAAAATGTAATTCAGTTTTCAATGTTTGAGACGAAGACGAAAATGCAGCATTTAAAATCGACTCTGCAGACTTCAGTGACTTATATGTCACCCCCTTTTTTTTCTAATAAAGTATTGGACCTAATAAATTAAGTGTATTTTAAATCACAAGACATTTTCTGTTAAAGCACTTCTTTTTTAAATATTAATTATTTTCAATCTTATATCTCGCTTATGGTTAGTCCTACATAAAAAATGCAAATAACTATTTTGTAGGAAATTTTATCAGCTTGAATTTTAGTGAAAAGATAAAAATTGATAGGAGTAACTGTTTTCGAGATATGAGCAAGAAACCAAAACACTGTTACCTTAATTAAGCGTTAGCATATAAGCAAATTTAGTACTATTAGTATTATTATTATTAATGTTATTGTTATTAATATGACGATTAAAGACAACTTTGAAACCTTTAGTGACTTTTATGTCTTCTTCTTTTTCCTCTACTAAAGTGTTAGACACAATTAATTTAGTTTAATTTCAGTATTTCAAACATTTTATTTTTAAGCAAGTTTTAGTTAAATATTATTTATATCCAACTTTATAACTCGCTTATGGTTGGTCCTACAAGAAAAATGCAAATAACTATTTTGTAGGAAATGTTATCAGCTTTAATTTTGAAAGAAAGATAAAAATTGATAGGAGTAACTGTTTTCGAGATATAAGCAAAAAACGAAAGTAAAAACTGTTACCGTTTCAGAACAAAAATGTAATTCAGTTTTCAATGTTTGAGACGAAGACAAAATTGCAGCATTTAAAATCGACTCTGAAAACTTCAGTGACTTATATGTCACCCCCTTTTTTTCTAATAAAGTATTGGACCTAATAAATTAAGTGTATTTTAAATCACAAGACATTTTCTGTTAAAGCACTTCTTTTTTAAATATTAATTATTTTCAATCTTATATCTCGCTTATGGTTAGTCCTACATAAAAAATGCAAATAATTATTTTGTAGGAAATTTTATCAGCTTGAATTTTAGTAAAAAGATAAAAGTTGATAGGAGTAACTGTTTTCGAGATATGAGCAAGAAACCAAAACACTGTTACCTTAATTAAGCGTTTGCATATAAGCAAATTTAGTACTATTAGTATTATTATTATTAATGTTATTGTTATTAATATGACGATTAAAGACAACTTTGAAACCTTTAGTGACTTTTATGTCTTTTCCTTTTTTCTCTACTAAAGTGTTAGACACAGTTAAATTAGTTTAATTTCAGTTTTTCAAACATTTTATTTTAAAGCAAATTTTTGTTAAATATTATTTATATCCAACTCTATAACTCGTTTATGGTTGGTCCTACAAGAAAAATGCAAATAACTATTTTGTAGGAAATTTTATCAGCTTTAATTTTGAAGAAAAGACAAAAATTCATAGGAGTAACTGTTTTCGAGATATAAGCAAGAAACCAAAAAACTGTTACCTTAATAAAGCGCTTGCATATAAGCAGATTTAGTACTATTAGTATTATTATTATTAATGTTATTGTTATTAATATGACGACTAAAAACGATTCTGAAGACTTTGGTGACTTTTATGACTTTTTCTTTTTTCTCTACTAAAGTGTTAGACACAATTAATTTAGTTTAATTTCAGTATTTCAAACATTTTATTTTTAAGCAAGTTTTTGTTAAATATTATTTATATCCAACTTTATAACTCGCTTATGGTTGGTCCTACAAGAAAAATGCAAATAAAAATAAATAAATAAAAATAAATTTAGTAACAAAATAAAAATTGATAGGAGTAACTGTTTTCGAGATATGAGCAAGAAACCAAAACACTGTTACCTTAATTAAGCGTTTGCATATAAGCAAATTTAGTACAATTAGTATTATTATTATTAATGTTATTGTTATTAATATGACGATTAAAGACAACTTTGAAACCTTTAGTGACTTTTATGTCTTCTTCTTTTTCCTCTACTAAAGTGTTAGACACAATTAAATTAGTTAAATTTCAGTTTTTCAAACATTTTATTTTAAAGCAAATTTTTGTTAAATATTATTTATATCCAACTCTATAACTCGCTTATGGTTGGTCCTACAAGAAAAATGCAAATAACTATTTTGTAGGAAATTTTATCAGCTTTAATTTTGACAGAAAGATAAAAATTGATAGGAGTAACTGTTTTCGAGATATAAGCAAAAAACCAATAAGAAAACTGTGACTGTTACTGAACAAAAATGTAATTCAGTTTTCAAGGTTTGAGACGAAGACGAAACTGCAGCATTTAAAAACGACTCTGAAGACTTCAGTGACTTTTATGTCACTTCCTTTTTCTTCTAATAAAGTATTGGACCCAATAAATTAAGTGTATTTTAAATCACAAGACATTTTCTGTTAAAGCACTTTTTTTTTAAATATTAATTATTTTCAATCATATATCTCGCTTATGGTTAGTCCTACATGAAAAATGCAAATAACTATTTTGTAGGAAATTTTATCAGCTTAAATTTTAGTAAAAAGATAAAAATTGATAGGAGTAACTGTTTTCGAGATATAAGCAAGAAACCAAAACACTGTTACCTTAATTAAGCGTTTGCATATAAGCAAATTTAGTACTATTAGTATTAATATTATTAATGTTATTGTTATTAATATGACAACTAAAGACAACTCTAAAACCTTTAGTGACTTTTATGTCTTTTCCTTTTTCCTCTACTAAAGTGTTAGACACAATTAAATTAGTTTAATTTCAGTTTTTCAAACATTTTATTTTAAAGCAAATTTTTGTTAAATATTATTTATATCCAACTCTATAACTCGTTTATGGTTGGTCCTACAAGAAAAATGCAAATAACTATTTTGTAGGAAATTTTATCAGCTTTAATTTTGAAAAAAAAAACAAAAATTCATAGGAGTAACTCTTTTCGAGATATAAGCAAGAAACCAAAACACTGTTACCTTAATTGAGCGTTTGCATATAAGCAAATTTAGTACTATTAGTATTATTATTATTAATGTTATTGTTATTAATATGACAACTAAAGACAACTCCGAAACCTTTAGTGACTTTTATGTCTTTTCCTTTTTCCTCTACTAAAGTGTTAGACACAGTTAAATTAGTTTAATTTCAGTTTTTCAAACATTTTATTTTAAAGCAAATTTTTGTTATATATTATTTATATCCAACTCTATAACTCGCTTATGGTTGGTCCTACAAGAAAAATGCAAATAACTATTTTGTAGAATATTTTATCAGCTTTAATTTTGAAAGAAAGACAAAAATTCATAGGAGTAACTGTTTTCGAGATATAAGCAAGAAACCAAAAAACTGTTACCTTAATAAAGCGCTTGCATATAAGCAGATTTAGTACTATTAGTATTATTATGATTAATGTTATTGTTATTAATATGACGACTAAAAACGATTTTGAAGACTTTGGTGACTTTTATGTCTTTTTCTTTTTTCTCTACTAAAGTGTTAGACACAATTAATTTAGTTTAATTTCAGTATTTCAAACATTTTATTTTTAAGCAAGTTTTTGTTAAATATTATTTATATCCAACTTTATAACTCGCTTATGGTTGGTCCTACAAGAAAAATGCAAATAACTATTTTGTAGGAAATGTTATCAGCTTTAATTTTGAAAGAAAGATAAAAATTGATAGGAGTAACTGTTTTCGAGATATAAGCAAAAAACCAAAGTAAAAACTGTTACCGTTTCAGAACTAAAATGTAATTCAGTATTCAATGTTTGAGACGAAGACGAAAATGCAGCATTTAAAATCGACTCTGAAGACTTCAGTGACTTATATGTCACTCCCTTTTTTTTCTAATAAAGTATTGGACCTAATAAATTAAGTGTATTTTAAATCACAAGACATTTTCTGTTAAAGCACTTCTTTTTTAAATATTAATTATTTTCAATCTTATATCTCGCTTATGGTTAGTCCTACATAAAAAATGCAAATAACTATTTTGTAGGAAATTTTATCAGCTTGAATTTTAGTAAAAAGATAAAAATTGATAGGAGTAACTGTTTTCGAGATATGAGCAAGAAACCAAAACACTGTTACCTTAATTAAGCGTTTGCATATAAGCAAATTTAGTACTATTAGTATTATTATTATTAATGTTATTGTTATTAATATGACGATTAAAGACAACTTTGAAACCTTTAGTGACTTTTATGTCATCTTCTTTTTCCTCTACTAAAGTGTTAGACACAATTAAATTAGTTTAATTTCAGTTTTTCAAACATTTTATTTTAAAGCAAATTTTTGTTAAATATTATTTATATCCAACTCTATAACTCGCTTATGGTTGGTCCTACAAGAAAAATGCAAATAACTATTTTGTAGGAAATTTTATCAGCTTTAATTTTGAAAAAAAGATAAAAATTGATAGGAGTAACTGTTTTCGAGATATAAGCAAAAAACCAATAAGAAAACTGTGACTGTTACTGAACAAAAATGTAATTCGGTTTTCAATGTTTGAGACGAAGACGAAACTGCAGCATTTAAAAACGACTCTGAAGACTTCAGTGACTTTTATGTCACTTCCTTTTTCTTCTAATAAAGTATTGGACCCAATAAATTAAGTGTATTTTAAATCACAAGACATTTTCTGTTAAAGCACTTTTTTTTTAAATATTAATTATTTTCAATCATATATCTCGCTTATGGTTAGTCCTACATGAAAAATGCAAATAACTATTTTGTAGGAAATTTTATCGGCTTGAATTTTAGTAAAAAGATAAAAATTGATAGGAGTAACTGTTTTCGAGATATAAGCAAGAAACCAAAACACTGTTACCTTAATTAAGTGTTTGCATATAAGCAAATTTAGTACTATTAGTATTATTATTATTAATGTTATTGTTATTAATATGACAACTAAAGACAACTCTGAAAACTTTAGTGACTTTTATGTCTTTTCCTTTTTTCTCTACTAAAGTGTTAGACACAGTTAAATTAGTTTAATTTCAGTTTTTCAAACATTTTATTTTAAAGCAAATTTTTGTTAAATATTATTTATATCCAACTCTATAACTCGCTTATGGTTGGTCCTACAAGAAAAATGCAAATAACTATTTTGTAGAATATTTTATCAGCTTTAATTTTGAAAAAAAGACAAAAATTCATAGGAGTAACTGTTTTCGAGATATAAGCAAGAAACCAAAAAACTGTTACCTTAATAAAGCGCTTGCATATAAGCAGATTTAGTACTATTAGTATTATTATTATTAATGTTATTGTTATTAATATGACGACTAAAAACGATTCTGAAGACTTTGGTGACTTTTATGTCTATTTCTTTTTTCTCTACTAAAGTGTTAGACACAATTAATTTAGTTTAATTTCAGTATTTCAAACATTTTATTTTTAAGCAAGTTTTTGTTAAATATTATTTATATCCAACTTTATAACTCGCTTATGGTTGGTCCTACAAGAAAAATGCAAATAACTATTTTGTAGGAAATGTTATCAGCTTTAATTTTGAAAGAAAGATAAAAATTGATAGGAGTAACTGTTTTCGAGATATAAGCAAAAAACCAAAGTAAAAACTGTTACCGTTTCAGAACAAAAATGTAATTCAGTTTTCAATGTTTGAGACGAAGACGAAAATGCAGCATTTAAAATCGACTCTGAAGACTTCAATGACTTATATGTCACCCCCTTTTTTTTTAATAAAGTATTGGACCTAATAAATTAAGTGTATTTTAAATGACAAGACATTTTCTGTTAAAGCACTTCTTTTTTAAATATTAATTATTTTCAATCTTATATCTCGCTTATGGTTAGTCCTACATAAAAAATGCAAATAACTATTTTGTAGGAAATTTTATCAGCTTGAATTTTAGTAAAAAGTTAAAAATTGATAGGAGTAACTGTTTTCGAAATATGAGCAAGAAACCAAAACACTGTTACATTAATTAAGCGTTTGCATATAAGCAAATTTAGTACTATTAGTATTATTATTATTAATGTTATTGTTATTAATATGACAACTAAAGACAACTCTGAAACCTTTAGTGACTTTTATGTCTTTTCCTTTTTCCTCTACTAAAGTGTTAGACACAGTTAAATTAGTTTAATTTCAGTTTTTCAAACATTTTATTTTAAAGCAAATTTTTGTTATATATTATTTATATCCAACTCTATAACTCGCTTATGGTTGGTCCTTGAAGAAAAATGCAAATAACTATTTTATAGAATATTTTATCAGCTTTAATTTTGAAAGAAAGACAAAAATTCATAGGAGTAACTGTTTTCGAGATATAAGCAAGAAACCAAAAAACTGTTACCTTAATAAAGCGCTTGCATATAAGCAGATTTAGTGCTGTTAGTATTATTATTATTAATGTTATTGTTATTAATATGACGACTAAAAACGATTCTGAAGACTTTGGTGACTTTTATGTCTTTTTCTTTTTTCTCTACTAAAGTGTTAGACACAATTAATTTAGTTTAATTTCAGTATTTCAAACATTTTATTTTTAAGCAAGTTTTTGTTAAATATTATTTATATCCAACTTTATAACTCGCTTATGGTTGGTCCTACAAGAAAAATGCAAATAACTATTTTGTAGGAAATGTTATCAGCTTTAATTTTGAAAGAAAGATAAAAATTGATAGGAGTAACTGTTTTCGAGATATAAGCAAAAAACCAAAGTAAAAACTGTTACCGTTTCAGAACAAAAATGTAATTTAGTTTTCAATGTTTGAGACGAAGACGAAAATGCAGCATTTAAAATCGACTCTGAAGACTTCAGTGACTTTTATGTCACTTCCTTTTTCTTCTAATAAAGTATTGGACCCAATAAATTAAGTGTATTTTAAATCACAAGACATTTTCTGTTAAAGCACTTCTTTTTTAAATATTAATTATTTTCAATCTTATATCTCGCTTATGGTTAGTCCTACATAAAAAATGCAAATAACTATTTTGTAAGAAATTTTATCAGCTTGAATTTTAGTAAAAAAATAAAAATTGATAGGAGTAACTGTTTTCGAGATATGAGCAAGAAACCAAAACACTGTTACCTTAATTAAGCGTTTGCATATAAGCAAATTTAGTTCTATTAGTATTATTATTATTAATGTTATTGTTATTAATATGACGATTAAAGACAACTTTGAAACCTTTAGTGACTTTTATGTCGTCTTCTTTTTCCTCTACTAAAGTGTTAGACACAATTAAATTAGTTTAATTTCAGTTTTTCAAACATTTTATTTTAAAGCAAATTTTTGTTAAATATTATTTATATCCAACTCTATAACTCGCTTATGGTTGGTCCTACAAGAAAAATGCAAATAACTATTTTGTAGGAAATTTTATCAGCTTTAATTTTGAAAGAAAGATAAAAATTGATAGGAGTAACTGTTTTCGAGATATAAGCAAAAAACCAATAAGAAAACTGTGACTGTTACTGAACAAAAATGTAATTCGGTTTTCAATGTTTGAGACGAAGACGAAACTGCAGCATTTAAAAACGACTCTGAAGACTTCAGTGACTTTTATGTCACTTCCTTTTTCTTCTAATAAAGTATTGGACCCAATAAATTAAGTGTATTTTAAATCACAAGACATTTTCTGTTAAAGCACTTCTTTTTTAAATATTAATTATTTTCAATCTTATATCTCGCTTATGGTTAGTCCTACATAAAAAATGCAAATAACTATTTTGTAGGAAATTTTATCAGCTTGAATTTTAGTAAAAAGATAAAAATTGATAGGAGTAACTGTTTTCGAGATATAAGCAAGAAACCAAAACACTGTTACCTTAATTAAGCGTTTGCATATAAGCAAATTTAGTACTATTAGTATTATTATTGTTAATGTTATTGTTATTAATATGACAACTAAAGACAACTCTGAAACCTTTAGTGACTTTTATGTCTTTTCCTTTTTTCTCTACTAAAGTGTTAGACACAGTTAAATTAGTTTAATTTCAGTTTTTCAAACATTTTATTTTAAAGCAAATTTTTGTTAAATATTATTTATATCCAACTCTATAACTCGCTTATGGTTGGTCCTACAAGAAAAATGCAAATAACTATTTTGTAGAATATTTTATCAGCTTTAATTTTGAAAGAAAGACAAAAATTCATAGGAGTAACTGTTTTCGAGATATAAGCAAGAAACCAAAAAACTGTTACCTTAATAAAGCGCTTGCATATAAGCAGATTTAGTACTATTAGTATTATTATTATTAATGTTATTGTTATTAATATGACGACTAAAAACGATTCTGAAGACTTTGGTGACTTTTATGTCTTTTTCTTTTTTCTCTACTAAAGTGTTAGACACAATTAATTTAGTTTAATTTCAGTATTTCAAACATTTTATTTTTAAGCAAGTTTTTGTTAAATATTATTTATATCCAATTTTATAACTCGCTTATGGTTGGTCCTACAAGAAAAATGCAAATAACTATTTTGTAGGAAATGTTATCAGCTTTAATTTTGAAAAAAAGATAAAATTTGATAGGAGTAACTGTTTTCGAGATATGAGCAAGAAACCAAAACACTGTTACCTTAATTAAGCGTTTGCATATAAGCAAATTTAGTACTATTAGTATTAATATTATTAATGTTATTGTTATTAATATGACGATTAAAGACAACTTTGAAACCTTTAGTGACTTTTATGTCTTCTTCTTTTTCCTCTACTAAAGTGTTAGACACAATTAAATTAGTTTAATTTCAGTTTTTCAAACATTTTATTTTAAAGCAAATTTTTGTTAAATATTATTTATATCCAACTCTATAACTCGCTTATGGTTGGTCCTACAAGAAAAATGCAAATAACTATTTTGTAGGAAATTTTATCAGCTTTAATTTTGACAGAAAGATAAAAATTGATAGGAGTAACTGTTTTCGAGATATAAGCAAAAAACCAATAAGAAAACTGTGACTGTTACTGAACAAAAATGTAATTCAGTTTTCAATGTTTGAGACGAAGACGAAACTGCAGCATTTAAAAACGACTCTGAAGACTTCAGTGACTTTTATGTCACTTCCTTTTTCTTCTAATAAAGTATTGGACCCAATAAATTAAGTGTATTTTAAATCACAAGTCATTTTCTGTTAAAGCACTTTTTTTTTAAATATTAATTATTTTCAATCATATATCTCGCTTATGGTTAGTCCTACATGAAAAATGCAAATAACTATTTTATAGGAAATTTTATCAGCTTGAATTTTAGTAAAAAGATAAAAATTGATAGGAGTAACTGTTTTCGAGATATAAGCAAGAAACCAAAACACTGTTACCTTAATTAAGCGTTTGCATATAAGCAAATTTAGTACTATTAGTATTATTATTATTAATGTTATTGTTATTAATATGACAACTAAAGACAACTCTGAAACCTTTAGTGACTTTTATGTCTTTTCCTTTTTCCTCTACTAAAGTGTTAGACACAATTAAATTAGTTTAATTTCGGTTTTTCAAACATTTTATTTTAAAGCAAATTTTTGTTAAAAATTATTTATATCCAACTCTATAACTCGCTTATGGTTGGTCCTACAAGAAAAATGCAAAAAACTATTTTGTAGGAAATTTTATCAGCTTTAATTTTGAAAAAAAGACAAAAATTCATAGGAGTAACTGTTTTCGAGATATAAGCAAGAAACCAAAAAACTGTTACCTTAATAAAGCGCTTGCATATAAGCAGATTTAGTACTATTAGTATTATTATTATTAATGTTATTGTTATTAATATGACGACTAAAAACGATTCTGAAGACTTTGGTGACTTTTATGTCTTTTTCTTTTTTCTCTACTAAAGTGTTAGACACAATTAATTTAGTTTAATTTCAGTATTTCAAACATTTTATTTTTAAGCAAGTTTTTGTTAAATATTATTTATATCCAACTTTATAACTCGCTTATGGTTGGTCCCACAAGAAAAATGCAAATAACTATTTTGTAGGAAATGTTATCAGCTTTAATTTTGAAAGAAAGATAAAAATTGATAGGAGTAACTGTTTTCGAGATATGAGCAAGAAACCAAAACACTGTTTCCTTAATTAAGCGTTTGCATATAAGCAAATTTAGTACTATTAGTATTATTATTATTAATGTTATTGTTATTAATATGACGATTAAAGACAACTTTGAAACCTTTAGTGACTTTTATGTCTTCTTCTTTTTCCTCTACTAAAGTGTTAGACACAATTAAATTAGTTTAATTTCAGTTTTTCAAACATTTTATTTTAAAGCAAATTTTTGTTAAATATTATTTATATCCAACTCTATAACTCGCTTATGGTTGGTCCTACAAGAAAAATGCAAATAACTATTTTGTTGGAAATTTTATCAGCTTTAATTTTGACAGAAAGATAAAAATTGATAGGAGTAACTGTTTTCGAGATATAAGCAAAAAACCAATAAGAAAACTGTGACTGTTACTGAACAAAAATGTAATTCAGTTTTCAATGTTTGAGACGAAGACGAAACTGCAGCATTTAAAAACGACTCTGAAGACTTCAGTGATTTTTATGTCACTTCCTTTTTCTTCTAATAAAGTATTGGACCCAATAAATTAAGTGTATTTTAAATCACAAGACATTTTCTGTTAAAGCACTTTTTTTTAAATATTAATTATTTTCAATCATATATCTCGCTTATGGTTAGTCCTACATGAAAAATGCAAATAACTATTTTATAGGAAATTTTATCAGCTTGAATTTTAGTAAAAAGATAAAAATTGATAGGAGTAACTCTTTTCGAGATATAAGCAAGAAACCAAATCACTGTTACCTTAATTAAGCGTTTGCATATAAGCAAATTTAGTACTATTAGTATTATTATTATTAATGTTATTGTTATTAATATGACAACTAAAGACAACTCTGAAACCTTTAGTGACTTTTATGTCTTTTCCTTTTTCCTCTACTAAAGTGTTAGACACAATTAAATTAGTTTAATTTCAGTTTTTCAAACATTTTATTTTAAAGCAAATTTTTGTTAAAAATTATTTATATCCAACTCTATAACTCGCTTATGGTTGGTCCTACAAGAAAAATGCAAATAACTATTTTGTAGGAAATTTTATCAGCTTTAATTTTGAAAAAAAGACAAAAATTCATAGGAGTAACTGTTTTCGAGATATAAGCAAGAAACCAAAAAACTGTTACCTTAATAAAGCGCTTGCATATAAGCAGATTTAGTACTATTAGTATTATTATTATTAATGTTATTGTTATTAATATGACGACTAAAAACGATTCTGAAGACTTTGGTGACTTTTATGTCTTTTTCTTTTTTCTCTACTAAAGTGTTAGACACAATTAATTTAGTTTAATTTCAGTATTTCAAACATTTTATTTTTAAGCAAGTTTTTGTTAAATATTATTTATATCCAACTTTATAACTCGCTTATGGTTGGTCCTACAAGAAAAATGCAAATAACTATTTTGTAGGAAATGTTATCAGCTTTAATTTTGAAAGAAAGATAAAAATTGATAGGAGTAACTGTTTTCGAGATATAAGCAAAAAACCAATGTAAAAACTGTACCGTTTCAGAACAAAAATGTAATTCAGTTTTCAATGTTTGAGACGAAGACGAAAATGCAGCATTTAAAATCGACTCTGAAGACTTCAGTGACTTATATGTCACCCCCTTTTTTTCTAGTAAAGTATTGGACCTAATAAATTAAGTGTATTTTAAATCACAAGACATTTTCTGTTAAAGCACTTCTTTTTTAAATATTAATTATTTTCAATCTTATATCTCGCTTATGGTTAGTCCTACATAAAAAATGCAAATAATTATTTTGTAGGAAATTTTATCAGCTTGAATTTTAGTAAAAAGATAAAAGTTGATAGGAGTAACTGTTTTCGAGATATGAGCAAGAAACCAAAACACTGTTACCTTAATTAAGCGTTTGCATATTAGCAAATTTAGTACTATTAGTATTATTATTATTAATGTTATTGTTATTAATATGACGATTAAAGACAACTTTGAAACCTTTAGTGACTTTTATGTCTTCTTCTTTTTCCTCTACTAAAGTGTTAGACACAATTAAATTAGTTTAATTTCAGTTTTTCAAACATTTTATTTTAAAGCAAATTTTTGTTAAATATTATTTATATCCAACTCTATAACTCGCTTATGGTTGGTTCTACAAGAAAAATGCAAATAACTATTTTGTAGAATATTTTATCAGCTTTAATTTTGAAAGAAAGACAAAAATTCATAGGAGTAACTGTTTTCGAGATATAAGCAACAAACCAAAAAACTGTTACCTTAATAAAGCGCTTGCATATAAGCAGATTTAGTACTATTTGTATTATTATTATTAATGTTATTGTTATTAATATGACGACTAAAAACGATTCTGAAGACTTTGGTGACTTTTATGTCTTTTTCTTTTTTCTCTACTAAAGTGTTAGACACAATTAATTTAGTTTAATTTCAGTATTTTAAACATTTTATTTTTAAGCAAGTTTTTGTTAAATATTATTTATATCCAACTTTATAACTCGCTTATGGTTGGTCCTACAAGAAAAATGCAAATAACTATTTTGTAGGAAATGTTATCAGCTTTAATTTTGAAAAAAAGATAAAAATTGATAGGAGTAACTGTTTTCGAGATATAAGCAAAAAACCAAAGTAAAAACTGTTACCGTTTCAGAACAAAAATGTAATTCAGTTTTCAATGTTTGAGACGAAGACGAAAATGCAGCATTTAAAAACGACTCTGAAGACTTCAGTGACTTTTATGTCACTTTTTTTTTCTTCTAAAAAAGTATTGGACCCAATAAATTAAGTGTATTTTAAATCACAAGACATTTTCTGTTAAAGCACTTTTGTTTTAAATATTAATTATTTTCAATCATATATCTCGCTTATGGTTAGTCCTACATGAAAAATGCAAATAACTATTTTGTAGGAAATGTTATCAGCTTTAATTTTGAAAGAAAGATAAAAATTGATAGGAGTAACTGTTTTCGAGATATGAGCAAGAAACCAAAACACTGTTACCTTAATTAAGCGTTTGCATATAAGCAAATTTAGTACTATTAGTATTATTATTATTAATGTTATTGTTATTAATATTACGATTAAAGACCTCTTTGAAACCTTTAGTGACTTTTATGTCTTCTTCTTTTTTCTCTACTAAAGTGTTAGACACAATTAAATTAGTTTAATTTCAGTTTTTCAAACATTTTATTTTAAAGCAAATTTTTGTTAAATATTATTTATATCCAACTCTATAACTCGCTTATGGTTGGTCCTACAAGAAAAATGCAAATAACTATTTTGTAGGAAATTTTATCAGCTTTAATTTTGACAGAAAGATAAAAATTGATAGGAGTAACTGTTTTCGAGATATAAGCAAAAAACCAATAAGAAAACTGTGACTGTTACTGAACAAAAATGTAATTCAGTTTTCAATGTTTGAGACGAAGACGAAACTGCAGCATTTAAAAACGACTCTGAAGACTTCAGTGACTTTTATGTCACTTTTTTTTTCTTCTAAAAAAGTATTGGACCCAATAAATTAAGTGTATTTTAAATCACAAGACATTTTCTGTTAAAGCACATTTGTTTTAAATATTAATTATTATCAATCATATATCTCGCTTATGGTTAGTCCTACATGAAAAATGCAAATAACTATTTTGTAGGAAATGTTATCAGCTTTAATTTTGAAAGAAAGATAAAAATTGATAGGAGTAACTGTTTTCGAGATATGAGCAAGTAACCAAAACACTGTTACCTTAATAAAGCGCTTGCATATAAGCAGATTTAGTACTATTAGTATTATTATTATTAATGTTATTGTTATTAATATGACGTCTAAAAACGATTCTGAAGACTTTGGTGACTTTTATGTCTTTTTCTTTTTTCTCTACTAAAGTGTTAGACTCAATTAATTTAGTTTAATTTCGGTTTTTCAAACATTTTATTTAAAGCAAATTTTTGTTAAATATTATTTATATCCAACTCTATAACTCGGTTATGGTTGGTCCTACAAGAAAAATGCAAACAACTATTTTGTAGGAAGCTTTATCAGCTTTAATTTTAAAAGAAAGATAAAAATTAATAGGAGTAACTGTTTTCGAGATATAAGCAAAAAACCAATAAGAAAACTGTAACAGTTACTGAACAAAAATGTAATTCAGTTTTCAATGTTTGAGACGAAGACGAAAATGCAGCATTCACAAACGACTCTAAAGACTTCAGTGACCTTTTTGTCACCTCTTTTTTCTTCTAATAAAGTATTGGACCCAATAAATAAAGTGTATTTTAAATCACAAGACATTTTCTGTTGAAGCACTTTTTTTTAAATTTTAATTATTTTCAAACTTATATCTCGCTTATGGTTAGTCCTACATTAAAAATGCAATTAACTATTTTGTAGGAAATTTTATCAGCTTTAATTTTAGTAAAAAGATAAAAATTGATAGGAGTAACTGTTTTCGAGATATAAGCAAGAAACCAAAACACTGTTACCTTAATTAAGCGTTTGCATATAAGCAAATTTAGTACTATTAGTATTATTATTATTAATGTTATTGTTATTAATATTACGATTAAAGACCTCTTTGAAACCTTTAGTGACTTTTATGTCTTCTTCTTTTTTCTCTACTAAAGTGTTAGACACAATTAAATTAGTTTAATTTCAGTTTTTCAAACATTTTATTTTAAAGCAAATTTTTGTTAAATATTATTTATATCCAACTCTATAACTCGCTTATGGTTGGTCCTACAAGAAAAATGCAAATAACTATTTTGTAGGAAATTTTATCAGCTTTAATTTTGAAAAAAAGATAAAAATTGATAGAAGTAACTGTTTTCGAGATATAAGCAAAAAACCAATAAGAAAACTGTGACTGTTACTGAACAAAAATGTAATTCGGTTTTCAATGTTTGAGACGAAGACGAAACTGCAGCATTTAAAAACGACTCTGAAGACTTCAGTGACTTTTATGTCACTTCCTTTTTCTTCTAATAAAGTATTGGACCCAATAAATTAAGTGTATTTTAAATCACAAGACATTTTCTGTTAAAGCACTTTTTTTTTAAATATTAATTATTTTCAATCATATATCTCGCTTATGGTTAGTCCTACATGAAAAATGCAAATAACTATTTTGTAGGAAATTTTATCAGCTTGAATTTTAGTAAAAAGATAAAAATTAATAGGAGTAACTGTTTTCGAGATATAAGCAAGAAACCAAAACACTGTTACCTTAATTAAGCGTTTGCATATAAGCAAATTTAGTACTATTAGTATTATTATTATTAATGTTATTGTTATTAATATGACAACTAAAGACAACTCTGAAACCTTTAGTGACTTTTATGTTTTTTCCTTTTTTCTCTACTAAAGTGTTAGACACAGTTAAATTAGTTTAATTTCAGTTTTTCAAACATTTTATTTTAAAGCAAATTTTTGTTAAATATTATTTATATCCAACTCTATAACTCGCTTATGGTTGGTCCTACAAGAAAAATGCAAATAACTATTTTGTAGAATATTTTATCAGCTTTAATTTTGAAAGAAAGACAAAAATTCATAGGAGTAACAGTTTTCGAGATATAAGCAAGAAACCAAAAAACTGTTACCTTAATAAAGCGCTTGCATATAAGCAGATTTAGTACTATTAGTATTATTATTATTAATGTTATTGTTATTAATATGACGACTAAAAACGATTCTGAAGACTTTGGTGACTTTTATGTCTTTTTCTTTTTTCTCTACTAAAGTGTTAGACACAATTAATTTAGTTTAATTTCAGTATTTCAAACATTTTATTTTTAAGCAAGTTTTTGTTAAATATTATTTATATCCAACTTTATAACTCGCTTATGGTTGGTCCTACAAGAAAAATGCAAATAACTATTTTGTAGGAAATGTTATCAGCTTTAATTTTGAAAGAAAGATAAAAATTGATAGGAGTAACTGTTTTCGAGATATAAGCAAAAAACCAAAGTAAAAACTGTTACCGTTTCAGAACAAAAATGTAATTCAGTTTTCAATATTTGAGACGAAGACGAAAATGCAGCATTTAAAATCGACTCTGAAGACTTCAGTGACTTATATGTCACCCCCTTTTTTTTTAATAAAGAATTGGACCTAATAAATTAAGTGTATTTTAAATCACAAGACATTTTCTGTTAAAGCACTTCTTTTTTAAATATTAATTATTTTCAATCTTATATCTCGCTTATGGTTAGTCCTACATAAAAAATGCAAATAACTGTTTTGTAGGAAATTTTATCAGCTTGAATTTTAGTAAAAAGATAAAAATTGATAGGAGTAACTGTTTTCGAGATATGAGCAAGAAACCAAAACACTGTTACCTTAATTAAGCGTTTGCATATAAGCAAATTTAGTACTATTAGTATTATTATTATTAATGTTATTGTTATTAATATGACGATTAAAGACAACTTTGAAACCTTTAGTGACTTTTATGTCTTCTTCTTTTTCCTCTACTAAAGTGTTAGACACAATTAAATTAGTTTAATTTCAGTTTTTCAAACATTATATTTTAAAGCAAATTTTTGTTAAATATTATTTATATCCAACTCTATAACTCGCTTATGGTTGGTCCTACAAGAAAAATGCAAATAACTATTTTGTAGGAAATTTTATCAGCTTTAATTTTGACAGAAAGATAAAAATTGATAGGAGTAACTGTTTTCGAGATATAAGCAAAAAACCAATAAGAAAACTGTGACTGTTACTGAACAAAAATGTAATTCGGTTTTCAATGTTTGAGACGAAGACGAAACTGCAGCATTTAAAAACGACTCTGAAGACTTTAGTGACTTTTATGTCACTTCCTTTTTCTTCTAATAAAGTATTGGATCCAATAAATTAAGTGTATTTTAAATCACAAGACATTTTCTGTTAAAGCACTTTTTTTTTAAATATTAATTATTTTCAATCATATATCTCGCTTATGGTTAGTCCTACATGAAAAATGCAAATAACTATTTTGTAGGAAATTTTATCAGCTTGAATTTTAGTAAAAAGATAAAAATTAATAGGAGTAACTGTTTTCGAGATATAAGCAAGAAACCAAAACACTGTTACCTTAATTAAGCGTTTGCATATAAGCAAATTTAGTACTATTAGTATTATTATTATTAATGTTATTGTTATTAATATGACAACTAAAGACAACTCTGAAACCTTTAGTGACTTTTATGTCTTTTCCTTTTTTCTCTTCTAAAGTGTTAGACACAGTTAAATTAGTTTAATTTCAGTTTTTCAAACATTTTATTTTAAAGCAAATTTTTGTTAAATATTATTTATATCCAACTCTATAACTCGCTTATGGTTGGTCCTACAAGAAAAATGCAAATAACTATTTTGTAGAATATTTTATCAGCTTTAATTTTGAAAGAAAGACAAAAATTCATAGGAGTAACTGTTTTCGAGATATAAGCAAGAAACCAAAAAACTGTTACCTTAATAAAGCGCTTGCATATAAGCAGATTTAGTACTATTAGTATTATTATTATTAATGTTATTGTTATTAATATGACGACTAAAAACGATTCTGAAGACTTTGGTGACTTTTATGTCTTTTTCTTTTTTCTCTACTAAAGTGTTAGACACAATTAATTTAGTTTAATTTCAGTATTTCAAACATTTTATTTTTAAGCAAGTTTTTGTTAAATATTATTTATATCCAACTTTATAACTCGCTTATGGTTGGTCCTACAAGAAAAATGCAAATAACTATTTTGTAGGAAATGTTATCAGCTTTAATTTTGAAAGAAAGATAAAAATTGATAGGAGTAACTGTTTTCGAGATATAAGCAAAAAACCAAAGTAAAAACTGTTACCGTTTCAGAACAAAAATGTAATTCAGTTTTCAATGTTTGAGACGAAGACGAAAATGCAGCATTTAAAATCGACTCTGAAGACTTCAGTCACCCCCTTTTTTTTTAATAAAGAATTGGACCTAATAAATTAAGTGTATTTTAAATCACAAGACATTTTCTGTTAAAGCACTTCTTTTTTAAATATTAATTATTTTCAATCTTATATCTCGCTTATGGTTAGTCCTACATAAAAAATGCAAATAACTGTTTTGTAGGAAATTTTATCAGCTTGAATTTTAGTAAAAAGATAAAAATTGATAGGAGTAACTGTTTTCGAGATATGAGCAAGAAACCAAAACACTGTTACCTTAATTAAGCGTTTGCATATAAGCAAATTTAGTACTATTAGTATTATTATTATTAATGTTATTGTTATTAATATGACGATTAAAGACAACTTTGAAACCTTTAGTGACTTTTATGTTCTTTTTCCTCTACTAAAGTATTAGACACAATTAAATTAGTTTAATTTCAGTTTTTCAAACATTATATTTTAAAGCAAATTTTTGTTAAATATTATTTATATCCAACTCTATAACTCGCTTATGGTTGGTGCTACAAGAAAAATGCAAATAACTATTTTGTAGGAAATTTTATCAGCTTTAATTTTGACAGAAAGATAAAAATTGATAGGAGAAACTGTTTTCGAGATATAAGCAAAAAACCAATAAGAAAACTGTGACTGTTACTGAACAAAAATGTAATTCAGTTTTCAATGTTTGAGACGAAGACGAAACTGCAGCATTTAAAAACGACTCTGAAGACTTCAGTGACTTTTATGTCACTTCCTTTTTCTGCTAATAAAGTATTGGACCCAATAAATTAAGTGTATTTTAAATCACAAGACATTTTCTGTTAAAGCACTTTTTTTTTAAATATTAATTATTTTCAATCATATATCTCGCTTATGGTTAGTCCTACATGAAAAATGCAAATAACTATTTTGTAGGAAATTTTATCAGCTTGAATTTTAGTAAAAAGATAAAAGTTGATAGGAGTAACTGTTTTCGAGATATGAGCAAGAAACCAAAACACTGTTACCTTAATTAAGCGTTTGCATATTAGCAAATTTAGTACTATTAGTATTATTATTATTAATGTTATTGTTATTAATATGACGATTAAAGACAACTTTGAAACCTTTAGTGACTTTTATGTCTTCTTCTTTTTCCTCTACTAAAGTGTTAGACACAATTAAATTAGTTTAATTTCAGTTTTTCAAACATTTTATTTTAAAGCAAATTTTTGTTAAATATTATTTATATCCAACTCTATAACTCGCTTATGGTTGGTTCTACAAGAAAAATGCAAATAACTATTTTGTAGAATATTTTATCAGCTTTAATTTTGAAAGAAAGACAAAAATTCATAGGAGTAACTGTTTTCGAGATATAAGCAACAAACCAAAAAACTGTTACCTTAATAAAGCGCTTGCATATAAGCAGATTTAGTACTATTTGTATTATTATTATTAATGTTATTGTTATTAATATGACGACTAAAAACGATTCTGAAGACTTTGGTGACTTTTATGTCTTTTTCTTTTTTCTCTACTAAAGTGTTAGTCACAATTAATTTAGTTTAATTTCAGTATTTTAAACATTTTATTTTTAAGCAAGTTTTTGTTAAATATTATTTATATCCAACTTTATAACTCGCTTATGGTTGGTCCTACAAGAAAAATGCAAATAACTATTTTGTAGGAAATGTTATCAGCTTTAATTTTGAAAAAAAGATAAAAATTGATAGGAGTAACTGTTTTCGAGATATAAGCAAAAAACCAAAGTAAAAACTGTTACCGTTTCAGAACAAAAATGTAATTCAGTTTTCAATGTTTGAGACGAAGACGAAAATGCAGCATTTAAAAACGACTCTGAAGACTTCAGTGACTTTTATGTCACTTTTTTTTTCTTCTAAAAAAGTATTGGACCCAATAAATTAAGTGTATTTTAAATCACAAGACATTTTCTGTTAAAGCACTTTTGTTTTAAATATTAATTATTTTCAATCATATATCTCGCTTATGGTTAGTCCTACATGAAAAATGCAAATAACTATTTTGTAGGAAATGTTATCAGCTTTAATTTTGAAAGAAAGATAAAAATTGATAGGAGTAACTGTTTTCGAGATATGAGCAAGAAACCAAAACACTGTTACCTTAATTAAGCGTTTGCATATAAGCAAATTTAGTACTATTAGTATTATTATTATTAATGTTATTGTTATTAATATTACGATTAAAGACCTCTTTGAAACCTTTAGTGACTTTTATGTCTTCTTCTTTTTTCTCTACTAAAGTGTTAGACACAATTAAATTAGTTTAATTTCAGTTTTTCAAACATTTTATTTTAAAGCAAATTTTTGTTAAATATTATTTATATCCAACTCTATAACTCGCTTATGGTTGGTCCTACAAGAAAAATGCAAATAACTATTTTGTAGGAAATTTTATCAGCTTTAATTTTGACAGAAAGATAAAAATTGATAGGAGTAACTGTTTTCGAGATATAAGCAAAAAACCAATAAGAAAACTGTGACTGTTACTGAACAAAAATGTAATTCAGTTTTCAATGTTTGAGACGAAGACGAAACTGCAGCATTTAAAAACGACTCTGAAGACTTCAGTGACTTTTATGTCACTTTTTTTTTCTTCTAAAAAAGTATTGGACCCAATAAATTAAGTGTATTTTAAATCACAAGACATTTTCTGTTAAAGCACATTTGTTTTAAATATTAATTATTATCAATCATATATCTCGCTTATGGTTAGTCCTACATGAAAAATGCAAATAACTATTTTGTAGGAAATGTTATCAGCTTTAATTTTGAAAGAAAGATAAAAATTGATAGGAGTAACTGTTTTCGAGATATGAGCAAGTAACCAAAACACTGTTACCTTAATTAAGCGTTTGCATATAAGCAAATTTAGTACTATTAGTATTATTATTATTAATGTTATTGTTATTAATATGACGATTATAGACAACATTGAAACCTTTAGTGACTTTTATGTCTTCTTCTTTTTCCTCTACTAAAGTGTTAGACACAATTAAATTAGTTTAATTTCAGTTTTTCAAACATTTTATTTTAAAGCAAATTTTTGTTAAATATTATTTATATCCAACTCTATAACTCGCTTATGGTTGGTCCTACAAGAAAAATGCAAATAACTATTTTGTTGGAAATTTTATCAGCTTTAATTTTGACAGAAAGATAAAAATTGATAGGAGTAACTGTTTTCGAGATATAAGCAAGAAACCAAAAAACTGTTACCTTAATAAAGCGCTTGCATATAAGCAGATTTAGTACTATTAGTATTATTATTATTAATGTTATTGTTATTAATATGACGTCTAAAAACGATTCTGAAGACTTTGGTGACTTTTATGTCTTTTTCTTTTTTCTCTACTAAAGTGTTAGACTCAATTAATTTAGTTTAATTTCGGTTTTTCAAACATTTTATTTAAAGCAAATTTTTGTTAAATATTATTTATATCCAACTCTATAACTCGGTTATGGTTGGTCCTACAAGAAAAATGCAAACAACTATTTTGTAGGAAGCTTTATCAGCTTTAACTTTAAAAGAAAGATAAAAATTGATAGGAGTAACTGTTTTCGAGATATAAGCAAAAAACCAATAAGAAAACTGTAACAGTTACTGAACAAAAATGTAATTCAGTTTTCAATGTTTGAGACGAAGACGAAAATGCAGCATTCACAAACGACTCTAAAGACTTCAGTGACCTTTTTGTCACCTCTTTTTTCTTCTAATAAAGTATTGGACCCAATAAATAAAGTGTATTTTAAATCACAAGACATTTTCTGTTGAAGCACTTTTTTTTAAATTTTAATTATTTTCAAACTTATATCTCGCTTATGGTTAGTCCTACATTAAAAATGCAATTAACTATTTTGTAGGAAATTTTATCAGCTTTAATTTTAGTAAAAAGATAAAAATTGATAGGAGTAACTGTTTTCGAGATATAAGCAAGAAACCAAAACACTGTTACCTTAATTAAGCGTTTGCATATAAGCAAATTTAGTACTATTAGTATTATTATTATTAATGTTATTGTTATTAATATTACGATTAAAGACCTCTTTGAAACCTTTAGTGACTTTTATGTCTTCTTCTTTTTTCTCTACTAAAGTGTTAGACACAATTAAATTAGTTTAATTTCAGTTTTTCAAACATTTTATTTTGAAGCAAATTTTTGTTAAATATTATTTATATCCAACTCTATAACTCGCTTATGGTTGGTCCTACAAGAAAAATGCAAATAACTATTTTGTAGGAAATTTTATCAGCTTTAATTTTGAAAAAAAGATAAAAATTGATAGAAGTAACTGTTTTCGAGATATAAGCAAAAAACCAATAAGAAAACTGTGACTGTTACTGAACAAAAATGTAATTCGGTTTTCAATGTTTGAGACGAAGACGAAACTGCAGCATTTAAAAACGACTCTGAAGACTTCAGTGACTTTTATGTCACTTCCTTTTTCTTCTAATAAAGTATTGGACCCAATAAATTAAGTGTATTTTAAATCACAAGACATTTTCTGTTAAAGCACTTTTTTTTTAAATATTAATTATTTTCAATCATATATCTCGCTTATGGTTAGTCCTACATGAAAAATGCAAATAACTATTTTGTAGGAAATTTTATCAGCTTGAATTTTAGTAAAAAGATAAAAATTAATAGGAGTAACTGTTTTCGAGATATAAGCAAGAAACCAAAACACTGTTACCTTAATTAAGCGTTTGCATATAAGCAAATTTAGTACTATTAGTATTATTATTATTAATGTTATTGTTATTAATATGACAACTAAAGACAACTCTGAAACCTTTAGTGACTTTTATGTTTTTTCCTTTTTTCTCTACTAAAGTGTTAGACACAGTTAAATTAGTTTAATTTCAGTTTTTCAAACATTTTATTTTAAAGCAAATTTTTGTTAAATATTATTTATATCCAACTCTATAACTCGCTTATGGTTGGTCCTACAAGAAAAATGCAAATAACTATTTTGTAGAATATTTTATCAGCTTTAATTTTGAAAGAAAGACAAAAATTCATAGGAGTAACTGTTTTCGAGATATAAGCAAGAAACCAAAAAACTGTTACCTTAATAAAGCGCTTGCATATAAGCAGATTTAGTACTATTAGTATTATTATTATTAATGTTATTGTTATTAATATGACGACTAAAAACGATTCTGAAGACTTTGGTGACTTTTATGTCTTTTTCTTTTTTCTCTACTAAAGTGTTAGACACAATTAATTTAGTTTAATTTCAGTATTTCAAACATTTTATTTTTAAGCAAGTTTTTGTTAAATATTATTTATATCCAACTTTATAACTCGCTTATGGTTGGTCCTACAAGAAAAATGCAAATAACTATTTTGTAGGAAATGTTATCAGCTTTAATTTTGAAAGAAAGATAAAAATTGATAGGAGTAACTGTTTTCGAGATATAGGCAAAAAACCAAAGTAAAAACTGTTACCGTTTCAGAACAAAAATGTAATTCAGTTTTCAATGTTTGAAACGAAGACGAAAATGCAGCATTTAAAATCGACTCTGAAGACTTCAGTCACCCCCTTTTTTTTTAATAAAGAATTGGACCTAATAAATTAAGTGTATTTTAAATCACAAGACATTTTCTGTTAAAGCACTTCTTTTTTAAATATTAATTATTTTCAATCTTATATCTCGCTTATGGTTAGTCCTACATAAAAAATGCAAATAACTGTTTTGTAGGAAATTTTATCAGCTTGAATTTTAGTAAAAAGATAAAAATTGATAGGAGTAACTGTTTTCGAGATATGAGCAAGAAACCAAAACACTGTTACCTTAATTAAGCGTTTGCATATAAGCAAATTTAGTACTATTAGTATTATTATTATTAATGTTATTGTTATTAATATGACGATTAAAGACAACTTTGAAACCTTTAGTGACTTTTATGTTCTTTTTCCTCTACTAAAGTGTTAGACACAATTAAATTAGTTTAATTTCAGTTTTTCAAACATTATATTTTAAAGCAAATTTTTGTTAAATATTATTTATATCCAACTCTATAACTCGCTTATGGTTGGTGCTACAAGAAAAATGCAAATAACTATTTTGTAGGAAATTTTATCAGCTTTAATTTTGACAGAAAGATAAAAATTGATAGGAGTAACTGTTTTCGAGATATAAGCAAAAAACCAATAAGAAAACTGTGACTGTTACTGAACAAAAATGTAATTCAGTTTTCAATGTTTGAGACGAAGACGAAACTGCAGCATTTAAAAACGACTCTGAAGACTTCAGTGACTTTTATGTCACTTCCTTTTTCTGCTAATAAAGTATTGGACCCAATAAATTAAGTGTATTTTAAATCACAAGACATTTTCTGTTAAAGCACTTTTTTTTTAAATATTAATTATTTTCAATCATATATCTCGCTTATGGTTAGTCCTACATGAAAAATGCAAATAACTATTTTGTAGGAAATTTTATCAGCTTGAATTTTAGTAAAAAGATAAAAATTGATAGGAGTAACTGTTTTCGAGATATAAGCAAGAAACCAAAACACTGTTACCTTAATTAAGCGTTTGCATATAAGCAAATTTAGTACTATTAGTATTATTATTATTAATGTTATTGTTATTAATATGACAACTAAAGACAACTCTGAAACCTTTAGTGACTTTTATGTCTTTTTCTTTTTCCTCTACTAAAGTGTTAGACTCAATTAATTTAGTTTAATTTCGGTTTTTCAAACATTTTATTTAAAGCAAATTTTTGTTAAATATTATTTATATCCAACTCTATAACTCGCTTATGGTTGGTCCTACAAGAAAAATGCAAACAACTATTTTGTAGGAAGCTTTATCAGCTTTAATTTTAAAAGAAAGATAAAAATTGATAGGAGTAACTGTTTTCGAGATATAAGCAAAAAACCAATAAGAAAACTGTAACAGTTACTGAACAAAAATGTAATTCAGTTTTCAATGTTTGAGACGAAGACGAAAATGCAGCATTTACAAACGACTCTAAAGACTTCAGTGACCTTTCTGTCACCTCTTTTTTCTTCTAATAAAGTATTGGACCCAATAAATTAAGTGTATTTTAAATCACAAGACATTTTCTGTTGAAGCACTTTTTTTTAAATTTTAATTATTTTCAAACTTATATCTCGCTTATGGTTAGTCCTACATTAAAAATGCAATTAACTATTTTGTAGGAAATTTTATCAGCTTTAATTTTAGTAAAAAGATAAAAATTGATAGGAGTAACTGTTTTCGAGATATAAGCAAGAAACCAAAACACTGTTACCTTAATTAAGCGTTTGCATATAAGCAAATTTAGTACTATTAGTATTATTATTATTAATGTTATTGTTATTAATATTACGATTAAAGACAACTTTGAAACCTTTAGTGACTTTTATGTCTTCTTCTTTTTCCTCTACTAAAGTGTTAGACACAATTAAATTAGTTTAATTTCAGTTTTTCAAACATTTTATTTTAAAGCAAATTTTTGTTAAATATTATTTATATCCAACTCTATAACTCGCTTATGGTTGGTCCTACAAGAAAAATGCAAATAACTATTTTGTAGGAAATTTTATCAGCTTTAATTTTGACAGAAAGATAAAAATTGATAGGAGTAACTGTTTTCGAGATATAAGCAAAAAACCAATAAGAAAACTGTGACTGTTACTGAACAAAAATGTAATTCAGTTTTCAATGTTTGAGACGAAGACGAAACTGCAGCATTTAAAAACGACTCTGAAGACTTCAGTGACTTTTATGTCACTTCCTTTTTCTTCTAATAAAGTATTGGACCCAATAAATTAAGTGTATTTTAAATCACAAGACATTTTCTGTTAAAGCACTTTTTTTTTAAATATTAATTATTTTCAATCATATATCTCGCTTATGGTTAGTCCTACATGAAAAATGCAAATAACTATTTTGTAGGAAATTTTATCAGCTTGAATTTTAGTAAAAAGATAAAAATTGATAGGAGTAACTGTTTTCGAGATATAAGCAAGAAACCAAAACACTGTTACCTTTATTAAGCGTTTGCATATAAGCAAATTTAGTACTATTAGTATTATTATTATTAATGTTATTGTTATTAATATGACAACTAAAGACAACTCTGAAACCTTTAGTGACTTTTATGTCTTTTCCTTTTTTCTCTACTATAGTGTTAGACACAGTTAAATTAGTTTAATTTCAGTTTTTCAAACATTTTATTTTAAAGCAAATTTTTGTTAAATATTATTTATATCCAACTCTATAACTCGCTTGTGGTTGGTCCTACAAGAAAAATGCAAATAACTATTTTGTAGAATATTTTATCAGCTTTAATTTTGAAAGAAAGACAAAAATTCATAGGAGTAACTGTTTTCGAGATATAAGCAAGAAACCAAAAAACTGTTACCTTAATAAAGCGCTTGCATATAAGCAGATTTAGTACTATTAGTATTATTATTATTAATGTTATTGTTATTAATATGACGACTAAAAACGATTCCGAAGACTTTGGTGACTTTTATGTCTTTTTCTTTTTTCTCTACTAAAGTGTTAGACACAATTAATTTAGTTTAATTTCAGTATTTCAAACATTTTATTTTTAAGCAAGTTTTTGTTAAATATTATTTATATCCAACTTTATAACTCGCTTATGGTTGGTCCTACAAGAAAAATGCAAATAACTATTTTGTAGGAAATGTTATCAGCTTTAATTTTGAAAGAAAGATAAAAATTGATAGGAGTAACTGTTTTCGAGATATAAGCAAAAAACCAAAGTAAAAACTGTTACCGTTTCAGAACAAAAATGTAGTTCAGTTTTCAATGTTTGAGACGAAGACGAAAATGCAGCATTTAAAATCGACTCTGAAGACTTCAGTGACTTATATGTCACCCCCTTTTTTTTTTTTAATAAAGAATTGGACCTAATAAATTAAGTGTATTTTAAATCACAAGACATTTTCTGTTAAAGCACTTCTTTTTTAAATATTAATTATTTTCAATCTTATATCTCGCTTATGGTTAGTCCTACATAAAAAATGCAAATAACTATTTTGTAGGAAATTTTATCAGCTTGAATTTTAGTAAAAAGATAAAAATTGATAGGAGTAACTGTTTTCGAGATATGAGCAAGAAACCAAAACACTGTTACCTTAATTAAGCGTTTGCATATAAGCAAATTTAGTACTATTAGTATTATTATTATTAATGTTATTGTTATTAATATGACGATTAAAGACAACTTTGAAACCTTTAGTGACTTTTATGTCTTCTTCTTTTTCCTCTACTAAAGTGTTAGACACAATTCAATTAGTTTAATTTCAGTTTTTCAAACATTTTATTTTAACGCAAATTTTTGTTAAATATTATTTATATCCAACTCTATAACTCGCTTATGGTTGGTCCTACAAGAAAAATGCAAATAACTATTTTGTAGGAAATTTTATCAGCTTTAATTTTGACAGAAAGATAAAAATTGATAGGATTAACTGTTTTCGAGATATAAGCAAAAAACCAATAAGAAAACTGTGACTGTTACTGAACAAAAATGTAATTCAGTTTTCAATGTTTGAGACGAAGACGAAACTGCAGCATTTAAAAACGACTCTGAAGACTTTAGTGACTTTTATGTCACTTCCTTTTTCTTCTAATAAAGTATTGGACCCAATAAATTAAGTGTATTTTAAATCACAAGACATTTTCTGTTAAAGCACTTTTTTTTTAAATATTAATTATTTTCAATCATATATCTCGCTTATGGTTAGTCCCACATGAAAAATGCAAATAACTATTTTGTAGGAAATTTTATCAGCTTGAATTTTAGTAAAAAGATAAAAATTGATAGGAGTAACTGTTTTCGAGATATAAGCAAGAAACCAAAACACTGTTACCTTAATTAAGCGTTTGCATATAAGCAAACTTAGTACTATTAGTATTATTATTATTAATGTTATTGTTATTAATATGACAACTAAAGACAACTCTGAAACCTTTAGTGACTTTTATGTCTTTTTCTTTTTCCTCTACTAAAGTGTTAGACTCAATTAATTTAGTTTAATTTCGGTTTTTCAAACATTTTATTTTAAAGCAAATTTTTGTTAAATATTATTTATATCCAACTCTATAACTCGCTTATGGTTGGTCCTACAAAAAAATGCAAATAACTATTTTGTAGGAAATGTTATCAGCTTTAATTTTGAAAGAAAGATAAAAATTGATAGGAGTAACTGTTTTCGAGATATAAGCAAAAAACCAAAGTAAAAACTGTTACCGTTTCAGAACAAAAATGTAGTTCAGTTTTCAATGTTTGAGACGAAGACGAAAATGCAGCATTTAAAATCGACTCTGAAGACTTCAGTGACTTATATGTCACCCCCTTTTTTTTTTTTAATAAAGAATTGGACCTAATAAATTAAGTGTATTTTAAATCACAAGACATTTTCTGTTAAAGCACTTCTTTTTTAAATATTAATTATTTTCAATCTTATATCTCGCTTATGGTTAGTCCTACATAAAAAATGCAAATAACTATTTTGTAGGAAATTTTATCAGCTTGAATTTTAGTAAAAAGATAAAAATTGATAGGAGTAACTGTTTTCGAGATATGAGCAAGAAACCAAAACACTGTTACCTTAATTAAGCGTTTGCATATAAGCAAATTTAGTACTATTAGTATTATTATTATTAATGTTATTGTTATTAATATGACGATTAAAGACAACTTTGAAACCTTTAGTGACTTTTATGTCTTCTTCTTTTTCCTCTACTAAAGTGTTAGACACAATTCAATTAGTTTAATTTCAGTTTTTCAAACATTTTATTTTAACGCAAATTTTTGTTAAATATTATTTATATCCAACTCTATAACTCGCTTATGGTTGGTCCTACAAGAAAAATGCAAATAACTATTTTGTAGGAAATTTTATCAGCTTTAATTTTGACAGAAAGATAAAAATTGATAGGATTAACTGTTTTCGAGATATAAGCAAAAAACCAATAAGAAAACTGTGACTGTTACTGAACAAAAATGTAATTCAGTTTTCAATGTTTGAGACGAAGACGAAACTGCAGCATTTAAAAACGACTCTGAAGACTTTAGTGATTTTTATGTCACTTCCTTTTTCTTCTAATAAAGTATTGGACCCAATAAATTAAGTGTATTTTAAATCACAAGACATTTTCTGTTAAAGCACTTTTTTTTTAAATATTAATTATTTTCAATCATATATCTCGCTTATGGTTAGTCCCACATGAAAAATGCAAATAACTATTTTGTAGGAAATTTTATCAGCTTGAATTTTAGTAAAAAGATAAAAATTGATAGGAGTAACTGTTTTCGAGATATAAGCAAGAAACCAAAACACTGTTACCTTAATTAAGCGTTTGCATATAAGCAAACTTAGTACTATTAGTATTATTATTATTAATGTTATTGTTATTAATATGACAACTAAAGACAACTCTGAAACCTTTAGTGACTTTTATATCTTTTTCTTTTTCCTCTACTAAAGTGTTAGACTCAATTAATTTAGTTTAATTTCGGTTTTTCAAACATTTTATTTTAAAGCAAATTTTTGTTAAATATTATTTATATCCAACTCTATAACTCGCTTATGGTTGGTCCTACAAAAAAATGCAAATAACTATTTTGTAGGAAATTTTATTAGCTTTAATTTTGAAAAAAAGATAAAAATTGATAGGAGTAACTGTTTTCGAGATATAAGCAAGAAACCAAAAAAATGTTACGTTAATTAAGCGTTTGCATATAAGCAAATTTAGTACTATTAGTATTATTATTATTAATGTTATTGTTATTAATATGACGACTAAAGACGACTCTGAAACATTTAGTGACTTTTATGTCTTCTCCTTTTTCCTCTACTAAAGTGTTAGACACAATTAATTTAGTTTAATTCCGGTTTTTCAAGCATTTTATTTTAAAGCAAATTTTTGTTAAATATTATTTATATCCAACTCTATAACTCGTTTATGCTTGGTCCTACAAGAAAAATGTAAATAACTATTTTGTTGGAAATTTTATCAGCTTTAATTTTGAAAGAAAGATAAAATTTGATAGGAGTAACTGTTTTCGAGATATAAGCAAAAAACCAATAAGAAAACTGTAACTGTTACTGAACAAAAATGTAATTCAGTTTTCAATGTTTGAGACGAAGTCAAAAATGCAGCATTTAAAAACGACTCTGAAGACTTCAGTGACTTTTATGTCACCTCCTTTTTCTTCTAATAAAGTATTGGACCCAACAAATTAAGTGTATTTTAAATCACAAGACATTTTCTGTTAAAACACTTTTTTTTAATTAATAATTATTTTCAAACTTATATCTCGCTTATGGTTAGTTCTACATGAAAAATGCAAATAACTATTTTGTAGGAAATTTTATCACCTTTAATTTTGGTGAAAAAGTAAAAATTGATAGGAGTAACTGTTTTCGAGATATAGGCAAAAAACAAAAAAACTGTTACCTTAATTAAGCGCTTGCATATAAGCAAATTTAGTACTACTAGTATTGTTATTATAAATGTTATTGTTATTAATATGACGACTAAAGACAACTTTAAGACTTTAGTGACTTTTATGTCTCCTCCTTTTTCCTCTACTAAAGTGTTAGACACAATTAATTTAGTTTAATTTCGGTTTTTCAAACATTTTATTTTAAAGCAAATTTTTGTTAAATATTAAAAACTATAAAATGGCTTAGATTGCCTAAAAACACAGATCACACATGATCTTTTGCATAGAAATGAGAAAACGCTCATATAACACAAAATAAGCTTCATTTTGGCTTAGAAAACTAAGCTTACTTTTGCTACTACTATTATTTTTATTTTTATTATTATTATTATTATTACTATTATTTTTATTATTATTATTACTATTATTATTATTATTATTATTATTATTATTATTATTATTATTATTATTATTATTAATATTATTCTTATTAAAGACCGATTATAACTTTTGTATAGTAAATGTTTTTATACCAGTTTTAAAATGAGTTATTAATGTTAGACAATTTCTTGCCTAAAAACACAGATCACAGATGATCTCTTGCATAGAAATGAGAAAACGCTCAGATAACACAAAATAAGCATCATTTTTGCTTAGAAAAACTAAGCTTTAATTTAGAAAGAAATTTATTATTATAAGTATTATTATCATTATTATTATTATTATTATTGTTTCTTTTATTACTATTATTATTATTATTATTATTAATATTATTATTATTATTATTATTATTAACTTTTGTATAGTAAATGTTTTTATACCAGTTTTAAAATGAGTTATTAATTTTATTCAATTTCTTGCCTAAAAACACAGATCACAGATGATCTCTTGCATAGAAATGAGAAAACGCTCATATAACACACAAAATAAGCATCATTTTTGCTTAGAAAAACTAAGCTTTAATTTAGAAAGAAATTCATTATTATAAGTATTATTATCATTATTATTATTATTATTATTATTATTATTATTATTATTATTATTATTACTATTATTATTATTATTATTATTACTATTATTATTATTATTATTATTATTATTATTATTATTATTATTATTATTGTTATTATTATTATTATTATTATTGTTATTATTATTATTATTATTAAAAACTTATATTAAACAGACAGAAAACGTCGTATTCTGACACAAAAAAACGAATTACGTTATAGACTTGACGAGAACGGCGTATCTCGGACTCTTATAGGACTCTTATAGGGTCAAAAATTATCAGTTTGGATTAAAACAAATTATTTTTGTTGACTCTCAGTCTGAATTGTTCATCAGTTCAAACAAAAACGGCTTACTTTAGACGATCTTTTGCTTTGAACAAGAAAACTTACATCGAACAGACTAAAAACGTATTAATCTGGCATAAAAGAGCAATTTATGTATCACTTTGGATAAAGGCAGCTAATCCTATTCGTTTCATTGCTTAAAATAGACAAAATTGTTAATAAATCTAACAAAAACGCTGTATTCTAGCACAAAATACTAATTACATTATAGTTTCGACGAGAATAGCTTATTTGGAATGATTCTATGCTTCTAAACGAGTAAATTTTTAATAAACAGATGCCAAACATCATGTTTTGTCCTATAAAGACATTTTATATTGCAGTTTGTATTAAAACAAAATATTTTCGTTGATTCTTTGTTAGAAGCAGCAAACCTAACATTAAAGAATCTGAAAACTTTGTATTCGGACACAAACCACCGAATTTTGTTTCAGTTTAGACAAAAACGGTTGATTTTCGACAATATTTTGCTTTGAACAAGAAAGCTTATATCAAACTGACTAAAAACGTCTTATTTTAGCACAAAACAAAAGATTTGCGTTATAGTCTTAACGAGAGCTGTTAATTTCAAACGGTTCTATGCTTTGAAACGAGTAAACTTTCACTGTACAGAGGAAAAACATCTTATTTCGCCTTTTAAAAACGATTCATGCCACAGTTTGGATAAAAACCAATTATTTTCGTTAATTCATTGTTACAAACATAAACCTTACATCAAAGTAACTGAAAACCCCTTATTCAGGCACAGAGATTCGAATTACGTTTCAGTCTGGACAAAAACTGCTTACTTTAGACGATCCTTTGTTTTGAATACAAAAACTTACATTAAAAAGATTAAAAACGTCTTATTCTGGCTAAAAACTGCAAATTATATATTACTCTAGATAAAAGCAATTTATCCTGATTACTCCTTTACTTAGAATAGAGTAAACTTGTATAAAACTTAATGAAAACTTTAAATTTCGTCTCAAAGAAATAATTTACGTTATAGTTTTGACCAGCACTGTTTATTTCAAACGAAATTATGATTCGAAACTAATGAACTTTTATGGGGCAGATGCAAAACCACATATTACCATATAAAGCGTTGTTTTAAAGCAAAGTATTACCTTTTGCAACAAGAAATTTCACGTCAAAGAAACTGAAAACTTTGTATCCATACATAAATATCTAATTACGTATCAGTTTAGGCAAATACAGCTTATTTTAAACGATTCCTTGCTATAAACAAGAAAAATTTTATCAAGCATATTGAAAACGTCTTATTCTCGAAAATAAGAGCAAATTATGTATCAGTTTTAACAAAAGCGGATTACTCTGTTTGATTCTATGCTTAGAGTAGAGTAAACTACTATAAAACGTAATGAAAACTCTATATTTAAGCTCAAAAGAACAAATTACGTTATAGTTTTGACAAAAAAAAATATTTCGGACGATTACATACTTCGAAGTAAGCAAACTTTAATTGAACATGTGCAAAAGCTAATACTTTGCTTTAAAATAATGATTTATGTGGTAATATGGTATTTTGCATCTGTCCTATAAAAGTTTACCCGTTTCGCTCCATTGAATCATTAGAAATAAATTATTTTGACGCAACAACAACACAAATAATTTGTTTTTGTTTAAACTGTAACATAAGTCGCTTTTATAAAACGAACTAAGACGTTTGGCATCTGTTTAGTGAAAGTTTTCTCGTTTGGGGGCATAAAATCGTTTGAAATTAACAGTTCTGGTCAAAACTATTACGTAAATTATTTCTTTGTATCACTTTAAAGATTTGCGTTATAGTCTTGACGAGAACTGTTAATTTCAAACGATTCTATGCTTTGAAACCACTATACTTTCACTGAACAGAGACAAAACGTCTGATTTCGCCTTTAAAAAACGATTTATGTCACAGTTTGGATTAAAACCAATGATTTTCGTTTATTCATTGTTACAAACAAGAAACCTTACATCAAAGAAACTGAAAATCTCTTATTCAGGCCCAGAAAATCAAATTACGTTTCAGTCTGGACACAAATTGCTTATTTTAGACGATTCTTTCTTTTGAACACGAAAACTTACATTAAAAAGATTAAAAACGTCTTATTCTGGCTCAAAACTGCAAATTATGTATTACTTTGGATAAAAGCAGTTTATCCTGATTACTCCTTTGCTTAGAATAGAGCAAACTTGTATAAAACTTAATGAAAACTTTAAATTTCGTCTCAAAGAAATAATTTACGTTATAGTTTTGACCAGAACTGTTAATTTCAAACGATTTTATGCCCCCAAACGAGAAAACTTTCACTAAACAGATGCCAAACGTCTTAGTTCGTTTTATAAAAACGACATGTTACAGTTTAAACAAAAAAATTATTTTCGTTGTTGTGTCAAAATAATTTATTTCGAATGATTCAATGGAGCGAAACGAGTAAACTTTTATAGGACAGATGCAAAATACCATATTACCACATAAATCGTTATTTTAAAGCAAAGTATTAGCTTTTGCACTTGTTCAATTAAAGTTTGCTTACTTCGAAATATGTAGTCGTCCGAAATAATTTTTTTTTGTCAAAACTATAACGTAATTTGTTCTTTTGAGCTTGAATATAGAGTTTTCATTACGTTTTATAGTAGTTTACTCTACTCTAAGCATAGAATCAAACAGAGTAATCCGCTTTTGTTAAAACTGATACATAATTTGCTCTTATTTTCGAGAATAAGACATTTTCAATATGTTTGATAAAATTTTTCTTGTTTATAGCAAGGAATCGTTTAAAATAAGCTGTATTTGCCTAAACTGATACGTAATTCGATATTTGTGCATGGATACGATGTTTTCAGTTTCTTTGACGTGAAATTTCTTGTTGCAAAAGGTAATACTTTGCTTTAAAACAACGCTTTATATGGTAATATGTGGTTTTGCATCTGCCCCATAAAAGTTCATTAGTTTCGAATCATAATTTCGTTTGAAATAAACAGTGCTGGTCAAAACTATAACGTAAATTATTTCTTTGAGACGAAATTTAAAGTTTTCATTAAGTTTTATACAAGTTTACTCTATTCTAAGTAAAGGAGTAATCAGGATAAATTGCTTTTATCTAGAGTAATATATAATTTGCAGTTTTCAGCCAGAATAAGACGTTTTTAATCTTTTTAATGTAAGTTTTCGTGTTCAAAACAAAGGATCGTCTAAAATAAGCAGTTTTTGTCCAGACTGAAACGTAATTCGAATTTCTGTGCCTAAATAAGGGGTTTTCAGTTTCTTTGATGTAAGGTTTCTTGTTTGTAACAATGAATTAACAAAAATAATTGGTTTTTATCCAAACTGTGGCATGAATCAGCTTTAAGACTATAACGCAAATCTTTTGTTTTGTGCTAAAATAAGACGTTTTTAGTCAGTTTGATATAAGCTTTCTTGTTCAAAGCAAAATATTGTCGAAAATCAACCGTTTTTGTCTAAACTGAAACAAAATTCGGTGGTTTGTGTCCGAATACAAAGTTTTCAGATTCTTTAATGTTAGGTTTGCTGCTTCTAACAAAGAATCAACGAAAATATTTTGTTTTAATACAAACTGCAATATAAAATGTCTTTATAGGACAAAACATGATGTTTGGCATCTGTTTATTAAAAATTTACTCGTTTGGAAGCATAGAATCATTCCAAATAAGCTATTCTCGTCGAAACTATAATGTAATTAGTATTTTGTGCTAGAATACAGCGTTTTCGTTAGATTTATTAACAATTTTGTCTATTTTAAGCAATGAAACGAATAGGATTAGCTGCTTTTATCCAAAGTGATACATAAATTGCTCTTTTATGCCAGATTAATACGTTTTTAGTCTGTTCGATGTAAGTTTTCTTGTTCAAAGCAAAAGATCGTCTAAAGTAAGCCGTTTTTGTTTGAACTGATGAACAATTCAGACTGAGAGTCAACAAAAATAATTTGTTTTAATCCAAACTGATAATTTTTGACCCTATAAGAGTCCTATAAGAGTCCGAGATACGCCGTTCTCGTCAAGTCTATAACGTAATTCGTTTTTTTGTGTCAGAATACGACGTTTTCTGTCTGTTTAATATAAGTTTTTAATAATAATAATAATAATAATAATAATAATAATAATAACAATAATAATAATAATAATAATAACAATAATAATAATAATAATAATAATAATAATAATAATAATAGTAATAATAATAATAATAATAATAATAATAATAATAATAATAATAATAATAATAATAATAATAATAATAATAATAATAATAATAATAAAAATAATAATAGAAATAAAAGTAAGCTTAGTTTTCTAAGCAAAAATGAAGCTTATTTTGTGTGTTATATGAGCGCTTTCTCATTTCTATGCAAGAAATCATCTGTGATCTGTATTTTTAGGCAAGAAATTGTCTAAAATTAATAACTCATTTTAAAACTGGTATAAAAACATTTACTATACAAAAGTTAATAATAATAATAATAATAATAATAATAATAATAATAATAGTAATAATAATAATAATAATAATAGTAATAATAATAATAATAATAATAATAATAATAATAATAATAGTAATAAAAGAAATAATAATAATAATAATGATAATAATACTTATAATAATGAATTTCTTTCTAAATTAAAGCTTAGTTTTTCTAAGCAAAAATGATGCTTATTTTGTGTGTTATATGAGCGTTTTCTCATTTCTATGCAAGAGATCATCTGTGATCTGTGTTTTTAGGCAAGAAATTGAATAAAATTAATAACTCATTTTAAAACTGGTATAAAAACATTTACTATACAAAAGTTAATAATAATAATAATAATAATAATAATAATAATAGTAATAAAAGAAACAATAATAATAATAATAATAATAATAATAATAATAATAATGATAATAAGACTTATAATAATAAATTTTTTTCTAAATTAAAGCTTAGTTTTTCTAAGCAAAAATGATGCTTATTTTGTGTTATCTAAGCGTTTTCTCATTTCTATGCAAGAGATCATCTGTGATCTGTGTTTTTAGGCAAGAAATTGTCTAAAATTAATAACTCATTTTAAAACTGGTATAAAAACATTTACTATACAAAAGTTATAATCGGTCTTTAATAATAATAATATTAATAATAATAATAATAATAATAATAATAATAATAATAATAATAATAATAATAATAGTAATAATAATAATAATAATAAAAATAAAAATAATAGTAATAGTAAAAGTAAGCTTAGTTTTCTAAGCCAAAATGAAGCTTATTTTGTGTTATATGAGCGTTTTCTCATTTCTATGCAAAAGATCATGTGTGATCAGTGTTTTAAGTTGTGTCAGAATACGACGTTTTCTGTCTGTTTAATATAAGTTTTTAATAATAATAATAATAATAATAATAATAATAATAATAATAATAATAATAACAATAATAATAATAATAATAATAATAATAATAATAATAGTAATAGTAACAAAAGTAATAATAATAATAATACTTTTAAAAAGGAAAAATGGAGCTTATTTTGTGTGTTACATGAGCGTTTTCTCATTTTTATGCAAAAGATCATGTGTGATCTGTGTTTTTAGGCAATCTAAGCCATTTTATAGTTTTTAATATTTAACAAAAATTTGCTTTAAAATAAAATGTTTAAAAAACCGAAATTAAACTAAATTAATTGTGTCTAACACTTTAGTAGAGGAAAAAGGAGGAGACATAAAAGTCACTAAAGTCTTAAAGTTGTCTTTAGTCGTCATATTAATAACAATAACATTTATAATAACAATACTAGTAGTACTAAATTTGCTTATATGCAAGCGCTTAATTAAGGTAACAGTTTTTTTTGTTTTTTGTCTATATCTCGAAAACAGTTACTCCTATCAATTTTTACTTTTTCACCAAAATTAAAGGTGATAAAATTTCCTACAAAATAGTTATTTGCATTTTTCATGTAGAACTAACCATAAGCGAGATATAAGTTTGAAAATAATTATTAATTAAAAAAAAGTGTTTTAACAGAAAATGTTTTGTGATTTAAAATACACTTAATTTGTTGGGTCCAATACTTTATTAGAAGAAAAAGGAGGTGACATAAAAGTCACTGAAGTCTTCAGAGTCGTTTTTAAATGCTGCATTTTTGACTTCGTCTCAAACATTGAAAACTGAATTACATTTTTGTTCAGTAACAGTTACAGTTTTCTTATTGGTTTTTTGCTTATATCTCGAAAACAGTTACTCCTATCAAATTTTATCTTTCTTTCAAAATTAAAGCTGATAAAATTTCCAACAAAATAGTTATTTACATTTTTCTTGTAGGACCAAGCATAAACGAGTTATAGAGTTGGATATAAATAATATTTAACAAAAATTTGCTTTAAAATAAAATGCTTGAAAAACCGGAATTAAACTAAATTAATTGTGTCTAACACTTTAGTAGAGGAAAAAGGAGAAGACATAAAAGTCACTAAATGTTTCAGAGTCGTCTTTAGTCGTCATATTAATAACAATAACATTAATAATAATAATACTAATAGTACTAAATTTGCTTATATGCAAACGCTTAATTAACGTAACATTTTTTTGGTTTCTTGCTTATATCTCGAAAACAGTTACTCCTATCAATTTTTATCTTTTTTTTAAAATTAAAGCTAATAAAATTTCCTACAAAATAGTTATTTGCATTTTTTTGTAGGACCAACCATAAGCGAGTTATAGAGTTGGATATAAATAATATTTAACAAAAATTTGCTTTAAAATAAAATGTTTGAAAAACCGAAATTAAACTAAATTAATTGAGTCTAACACTTTAGTAGAGGAAAAAGAAAAAGACATAAAAGTCACTAAAGGTTTCAAAGTTGTCTTTAATCGTCATATTAATAACAATAACATTAATAATAATAATACTAATAGTACTAAATTTGCTTATATGCAAACGCTTAATTAAGGTAACAGTGTTTTGGTTTCTTGCTCATATCTCGAAAACAGTTACTCCTATCAATTTTTATCTTTTTACTAAAATTCAAGCTGATAAAATTTCCTACAAAATAGTTATTTGCATTTTTTATGTAGGACTAACCATAAGCGAGATATAAGATTGAAAATAATTAATATTTAAAAAAGAAGTGCTCTAACAGAAAATGTCTTGTGATTTAAAATACACTTAATTTATTAGGTCCAATACTTTATTAAAAAAAAAAAGGGGGTGACATATAAGTCACTGAAGTCTTCAGAGTCGATTTTAAATGCTGCATTTTCGTCTTCGTCTCAAACATTGAAAACTGAATTACATTTTTGTTCTGAAACGGTAACAGTTTTTACTTTGGTTTTTTGCTTATATCTCGAAAACAGTTACTCCTATCAATTTTTATCTTTCTTTCAAAATTAAAGCTGATAACATTTCCTACAAAATAGTTATTTGCATTTTTTTTGTAGGACCAACCATAAGCGAGTTATAAAGTTGGATATAAATAATATTTAACAAAAACTTGCTTAAAAATAAAATGTTTGAAATACTGAAATTAAACTAAATTAATTGTGTCTAACACTTTAGTAGAGAAAAAAGAAAAAGACATAAAAGTCACCAAAGTCTTCAGAATCGTTTTTAGTCGTCATATTAATAACAATAACATTAATAATAATAATACTAATAGTACTAAATCTGCTTATATGCAAGCGCTTTATTAAGGTAACAGTTTTTTGGTTTCTTGCTTATATCTCGAAAACAGATACTCCTATGAATTTTTGTCTTTCTTTCAAAATTAAAGCTGATAAAATATTCTACAAAATAGTTATTTGCATTTTTCTTGTAGGACCAACCATAAGCGAGTTATAGAGTTGGATATAAATAATATTTAACAAAAATTTGCTTTAAAATAAAATGTTTGAAAAACTGAAATTAAACTAATTTAACTGTGTCTAACACTTTAGTAGAGAAAAAAGGAAAATACATAAAAGTCACTAAAGGTTTCAAAGTTGTCTTTAGTTGTCATATTAATAACAATAACATTAATAATAATAATACTAATAGTACTAAATTTGCTTATATGCAAACGGTTAATTAAGGTAACAGTGTTTTGGTTTCTTGCTTATATCTCGAAAACAGTTACTCCTATCAATTTTTATCTTTTTACTAAAATTTAAGCTGATAAAATTTCCTACAAAATAGTTATTTGCATTTTTCATGTAGGACTAACCATAAGCGAGATATATGATTGAAAATAATTAATATTTAAAAAAAAGTGCTTTAACAGAAAATGTCTTGTGATTTAAAATACACTTAATTTATTAGGTCCAATACTTTATTAAAAAAAAAAAGGGGGTGACATATAAGTCACTGAAGTCTTCAGAGTCGATTTTAAATGCTGCATTTTCGTCTTCGTCTCAAACATTGAAAACTGAATTACATTTTTGTTCTGAAACGGTAACAGTTTTTACTTTGGTTTTTTGCTTATATCTCGAAAACAGTTACTCCTATCAATTTTTATCTTTCTTTCAAAATTAAAGCTGATAACATTTTCTACAAAATAGTTATTTGCATTTTTCTTGTAGGACCAACCATAAGCGAGTTATAAAGTTGGATATAAATAATATTTAACAAAAACTTGCTTAAAAATAAAATGTTTGAAATACTGAAATTAAACTAAATTAATTGTGTCTAACACTTTAGTAGAGAAAAAAAAAACATAAAAGTCACCAAAGTCTTCAGAATCGTTTTTAGTCGTCATATTAATAACAATAACATTAATAATAATAATACTAATAGTACTAAATCTGCTTATATGCAAGCGCTTTATTAAGGTAACAGTGTTTTGGTTTCTTGCTCATATCTCGAAAACAGTTACTCCTATCAATTTTTATCTTTTTACTAAAATTCAAGCTGATAAAATTTCCTACAAAATAGTTATTTGCATTTTTTATGTAGGACTAACCATAAGCGAGATATAAGATTGTTATTGGGTCCAATACTTTATTAGAAGAAAAAGGAGGTAACATAAAAGTCACTGAAGTCTTCAGAGTCGTTTTTAAATGCTGCATTTTTGTCTTCGTCTCAAACATTGAAAACTGAATTACATTTTTGTTCAGTAACAGTTACAGTTTTCTTATTGGTTTTTTGCTTATATCTCGAAAACAGTTACTCCTATCAAATTTTATCTTTCTTTCAAAATTAAAGCTGATAAAATTTCCAACAAAATAGTTATTTACATTTTTCTTGTAGGACCAAGAATAAACGAGTTATAGAGTTGGATATAAATAATATTTAACAAAAATTTGCTTTAAAATAAAATGCTTGAAAAACCGGAATTAAACTAAATTAATTGTGTCTAACACTTTAGTAGAGGAAAAAGGAGAAGACATAAAAGTCACTAAATGTTTCAGAGTCGTCTTTAGTCGTCATATTAATAACAATAACATTAATAATAATAATATTAATAGTACTAAATTTGCTTATATGCAAACGCTTAATTAAGGTAACAGTTTTTTGGTTTCTTGCTTATATCTCGAAAACAGTTACTCCTATCAATTTTTATCTTTTTTTCAAAATTAAAGCTGATAAAATTTCCTACAAAATAGTTATTTGCATTTTTTTGTAGGACCAACCATAAGCGAGTTATAGAGTTGGATATAAATAATCTTTAACAAAAATTTGCTTTAAAATAAAATGTTTGAAAAACCGAAATTAAACTAAACTAAGACTAACACTTTAGTAGAGGTAAAAGGAGAAGACATAAAAGTCACCAAAGTCTTGAGAGTCGTTTTTAGTCGTCATATTAATAACAATAACATTAATAATAATAATACTAATATTACTAAATTTGCTTATATGCAAACGCTTTATTAAGGTAACAGTTTTTTGGTTTCTTGCTTATATCTCGAAAACAGTTACTCCTATGAATTTTTGTCTTTCTTTCAAAATTAAAGCTGATAAAATATTCTACAAAATAGTTATTTGCATTTTTCTTGTAGGACCAACCATAAGCGAGTTATAGAGTTGGATATAAATAATATTTAACAAAAATTTGCTTTAAAATAAAATGTTTGAAAAACTGAAATTAAACTAATTTAACTGTGTCTAACACTTTAGTAGAGAAAAAAGGAAAAGACATAAAAGTCACTAAAGGTTTCAGAGTTGTCTTTAGTTGTCATAGTCTTGTGATTTAAAATACACTTAATTTATTGGGTACAATACTTTATTAGAAGAAAAAGGAAGTGACATAAAAGTCACTGAAGTCTTCAGAGTCGTTTTTAAATGCTGCAGTTTCGTCTTCGTCTCAAACATTGAAAACTGAATTACATTTTTGTTCAGTAACAGTCACAGTTTTCTTATTGGTTTTTTGCTTATATCTCGAAAACAGTTACTCCTATCAATTTTTATCTTTCTGTCAAAATTAAAGCTGATAAAATTTCCTACAAAATAGTTATTTGCATTTTTCTTGTAGGACCAACCATAAGCGAGTTATAGAGTTGGATATAAATAATATTTAACAAAAATTTGCTTTAAAATAAAATGTTTGAAAAACTGAAATTAAACTAATTTAATTGTGTCCAACACTTTAGTAGAGGAAAAAGAAGAAGACATAAAAGTCACTAAAGGTTTCAAAGTTGTCTTTAATCGTCATATTAATAACAATAACATTAATAATAATAATACTAATAGTACTAAATTTGCTTATATGCAAACGCTTAATTAAGGTAACAGTGTTTTGGTTTCTTGCTCATATCTCGAAAACAGTTACTCCTATCAATTTTTATCTTTTTACTAAAATTCAAGCTGATAAAATTTCCTACAAAATAGTTATTTGCATTTTTTATGTAGGACTAACCATAAGCGACATATGAGATTGAAAATAATTAATATTTAAAAAAGAAGTGCTTTAACAGAAAATGTCTTGTGATTTAAAATACACTTAATTTATTAGGTCCAATACTTTATTAAAAAAAAAAGGGGGTGACATATAAGTCACTGAAGTCTTCAGAGTCGATTTTAAATGCTGCATTTTCGTCTTCGTCTCAAACATTGAAAACTGAATTACATTTTTGTTCTGAAACGGTAACAGTTTTTACTTTGGTTTTTTGCTTATATCTCGAAAACAGTTACTCCTATCAATTTTTATCTTTCTTTCAAAATTAAAGCTGATAACATTTCCTACAAAATAGTTATTTGCATTTTTCTTGTAAGACCAATCATAAGCGAGTTATAAAGTTGGATATAAATAATATTTAACAAAAACTTGCTTAAAAATAAAATGTTTGAAATACTGAAATTAAACTAAATTAATTGTGTCTAACACTTTAGTAGAGAAAAAAGAAAAAGACATAAAAGTCACCAAAGTCTTCAGAATCGTTTTTAGTCGTCATATTAATAACAATAACATTAATAATAATAATACTAATAGTACTAAATCTGCTTATATGCAAGCGCTTTATTAAGGTAACAGTTTTTTGGTTTCTTGCTTATATCTCGAAAACAGTTACTCCTATCAATTTTTATCTTTCTGTCAAAATTAAAGCTGATAAAATTTCCTACAAAATAGTTATTTGCATTTTTCTTGTAGGACCAACCATAAGCGAGTTATAGAGTTGGATATAAATAATATTTAACAAAAATTTGCTTTAAAATAAAATGTTTGAAAAACTGAAATTAAACTAATTTAACTGTGTCTAACACTTTAGTAGAGAAAAAAGGAAAAGACATAAAAGTCACTAAAGGTTTCAGAGTTGTCTTTAGTTGTCATATTAATAACAATAACATTAATAATAATAATACTAATAGTACTAAATTTGCTTATATGCAAACGCTTAATTAAGGTAACAGTGTTTTGGTTTCTTGCTTATATCTCGAAAACAGTTAGTCCTATCAATTTTTATCTTTTTACTAAAATTCAAGCTGATAAAATTTCCTACAAAATAGTTATTTGCATTTTTCATGTAGGACTAACCATAAGCGAGATATATGATTAAAAATAATTAATATTTAAAAAAAAAGTGCTTTAACAGAAAATGTCTTGTGATTTAAAATACACTTAATTTATTAGGTCCAATACTTTATTAAAAAAAAAAGGGGGTGACATATAAGTCACTGAAGTCTTCAGAGTCGATTTTAAATGCTGCATTTTCGTCTTCGTCTCAAACATTGAAAACTGAATTACATTTTTGTTCTGAAACGGTAACAGTTTTTACTTTGGTTTTTTGCTTATATCTCGAAAACAGTTACTCCTATCAATTTTTATCTTTCTTTCAAAATTTTTCTTCTAATAAAGTATTGAACCCAATAAATTAAGTGTATTTTAAATCACAAGACATTTTCTGTTAAAACACTTTTTTTTAATTATTAATTACTTTCAAACTTATATCTCGCTTATGGTTAGTTCCACATGAAAAATGCAAATAACTATTTTGTAGGAAATTTTATCAGCTTTAATTTTGAAAGAACGATAAAAATTGATAGAAGTAATTGTTTTCGAGATATAAGCAAAAAACCAAAGTGAAAACTGTTACAGTTACTGAACAAAAATGTAATTCAGTTTTCAATGTTTGAGACGAAGACGAAAATGCAGCATTTAAAAACGACTCTGAAGACTTCAGTAACTTTTATGTCACCTCCTTTTTCTTCTAATAAAGTATTGGACCCAATAAATTAAGTGTATTTTGAATCACGAGACATTTTCTGTTATAGCACTTTTTTTTTAATATTAATTATTTTCAAACTTATATCTCGCTTAAGGTTAATCCTACATAAAAAATGCGAATAACTATTTTGTAGGAAATTTTATCAGCTTTAATTTTAGTGAAAAGATAAAAATTGATAGGAGTAACTGTTTTCCAGATATAAGCAAGAAACCAATAAGAAAACTGTAACTGTTACTGAACAAAAATGTAATTCAGTTTTCAATGTTTGAGACGAAGACAAAAATGCAGCATTTAAAAACGACTCTGAAGACTTCAGTGACTTTTATGTCACCTCCTTTTTCTTCTAATAAAGTATTGAACCCAATAAATTAAGTGTATTTTAAATCACAAGACATTTTCTGTTAAAACACTTTTTTTTAATTATTAATTATTTTCAAACTTATATCTCGCTTATGGTTAGTTCCACATGAAAAATGCAAATAACTATTTTGTAGGAAATTTTATCACCTTTAATTTTGGTGAAAAAGTAAAAATTGATAGGAGTAACTGCTTTCGAGATATAAGCAAAAAACAAAAAAACTGTTACCTTAATTAAGCGCTTGCATATAAGCAAATTTAGTACTACTAGTATTGTTATTATAAATGTTATTGTTATTAATATGACGACTAAAGACAACTCTAAGACTATAGTGACTTTTATGTCTCCTCCTTTTTCCTCTACTAAAGTGTTAGACACAATTAATTTAGTTTAATTTCAGTTTTTCAAACATTTTATTTTAAAGCAAATTTTTGTTAAATATTAAAAACTATAAAATGGCTTAGGTTGCCTAAAAACACAGATCACACATGATCTTTTGCATAGAAATGAGAAAACGCTCATGTAACACACAAAATAAGCTCCATTTTTCCTTATTAAAAGTATTATTATTATTATTACTTATGTTACTATTATTATTATTATTATTATTATTATTATTATTATTATTATTATTATTATTATTTTTATTATTATTACTATTATTATTATTATTATTATTATTATTATTATTATTATTATTAATATTATTATTATTAAAAACCGATTATAACTTTTGTATAGTAAATGTTTTTATACCAGTTTTAAAATGAGTTATTAATTTTAGACAATTTCTTGCCTAAAAGCACAGATCACAGATGATCTCTTGCATAGAAATGAGAAAACGCTCAGATAACACAAAATAAGCATCATTTTTGCTTAGAAAAACTAAGCTTTAATTTAGAAAGAAATTCATTATTATAAGTATTATTATCATTATTATTATTATTATTATTATTATTATTATTATTATTATTATTATTATTATTATTATTATTATTATTATTATTATTATTATCATTATTATTATTATTATTATTATTAACTTTTGTATAGTAAATGTTTTTATACCAGTTTCAAAATGAGTTATTAATTTTATTCAATTTCTTGCCTAAAAACACAGATCACAGATGATCTCTTGCATAGAAATGAGAAAACGCTCATATAACACACAAAATAAGCTTCATTTTTGCTTAGAAAACTAAGCTTACTTTTATTACTATTATTATTATTATTACTATTATTATTATTATTATTATTATTATTATTATTATTATTATTATTAACTTTTGTATAGTAAATGTTTTTATACCAGTTTTAAAATGAGTTATTAATTTTAGACAATTTCTTGCCTAAAAACACAGATCACAGATGATTTCTTGCATAGAAATGAGAAAACGCTCATATAACACACAAAATTAGCTTCATTTTTGCTTAGAAAACTAAGCTTACTTTTATTACTATTATTATTTTCATTATTATTATTATTAATATTATTATTATTATTACTATTATTAATATTATTATTATTATTATTATTATTGTTATTATTATTATTAAAAACATATTAAACAGACAGAAAACGTCGTATTCTGACACAAAAAAACGAATTACGTTATAGACTTGACGAGAACGGCGTATCTCGGACTCTTATAGGACTCTTATAGGGTCAAAAAGTATCAGTGTGGATTAAAACAAATTATTTTTGTTGAGTCTCAGTCTGAATTGTTTATCAGTTCAAACAAAAACGGCTTATTTTAGACGATCTTTTGCTTTGAACAAGAAAACTTACGTCGAACAGACTAAAAAGGTATTAATCTGGCATAAAAGAGCAATTTATGTATCACTTTGAATAAAGGCAGCTAATCCTATTCGTTTCATTGCTTAAAATAGACAAAATTGTTAATAAATCTAACAAAAACGCTGTATTCTAGCACAAAATACTAATTACATTATAGTTTCGACAAGAATAGCTTATTTGGAATGATTCTATGCTTCCAAACGAGTAAATTTTTATTAAACAGATGCCAAACATCATTTTTTGTCCTATAAAGACATTTTATATTGCAGTTTGTATTAAAACAAAATATTTTCGTTGATTCTTTGTTAGAAGCAGCAAACCTAACATTAAAGAATCTGAAAACTTTGTATTCGGACACAAACCACCGAATTTTGTATCAGTTTAGACAAAAACTGTTGATTTTCGACAATATTTTGCTTTGAACAAGAAAACTTATATCAAACTGACTAAAAACGTCTTATTTTAGCACAAAACAAAAGATTTACGTTATAGTCTTAAAGCTGATTCATGCCACAGTTTGGATAAAAACCAATTATTTTTGTTAATTCATTGTTACAAACAAGAAACCTTACATCAAAGAAACTGAAAACCCCTTATTTAGGCACAGAAATTCGAATTACGTTTCAGTCTGGACAAAAACTGCTTACTTTAGACGATCCTTTGTTTTAAATACAAAAACTTACATTAAAAAGAATAAATACGTCTTATTCTGGCTGAAAACTGCAAATTATATATTACTCTAGATAAAAGCAATTTATCCTGATTACTCCTTTCCTTAGAATAGAGTAAACTTGTATAAAACTTAATGAAAACTTTAAATTTCGTCTCAAAGAAATAATTTACGTTATAGTTTTGACCAGCACTGTTTATTTCAAACGATTTTATGATTCGAAACTAATGAACTTTTATGGGGCAGATGCAAAACCACATATTACCATATAAAGCGTTGTTTTAAAGCAAATTATTACCTTTTGCAACAAGAAATTTCACGTCAAAGAAACTGAAAACATCGTATCCATGCACAAATATCGAATTACGTATCAGTTTAGGCAAATACAGCTTATTTTAAACGATTCCTTGCTATAAACAAGAAAAATTTTATCAAACATATTGAAAATGTCTTATTCTCGAAAATAAGAGCAAATTATGTATCAGTTTTAACAAAAGCGGATTACTCTGTTTGATTCTATGCTTAGAGTAGAGTAAACTACTATAAAACGTAATGAAAACTCTATATTCAAGCTCAAAAGAACAAATTCCGTTATAGTTTTGACAAAAAAAATTATTTCGGACGACTACATATTTCGAAGTAAGCAAACTTTAATTGAACAAGTGCAAAAGCTAATACTTTGCTTTAAAATAACGATTTATGTGGTAATATGGTATTTTGCATCTGTCCTATAAAAGTTTACTCGTTTCGCTCCATTGAATCATTCGAAATAAATTATTTTGACACAACAACAACGAAAATAATTTGTTTTTGTTTAAACTGTAACATGTCGTTTTTATAAAACGAACTAAGACGTTTGGCATCTGTTTAGTGAAAGTTTTCTCGTTTGGGGGCATAAAATCGTTTGAAATTAAGAGTTCACAGTTTGGATTAAAACCAATGATTTTCGTTTATTCATTGTTACAAACAAGAAACCTTACATCAAAGAAACTGAAAACCTCTTATTCAGGCCCAGAAAATCAAATTACGTTTCAGTCTGGACACAAATTGCTTATTTAGACGATTCTTTCTTTTGAACACGAAAACTTACATTAAAAAGATTAAAAACGTCTTATTCTGGCTCAAAACTGCAAATTATGTATTACTTTGGATAAAAGCAGTTTATCCTGATTACTCCTTTGCTTAGAATAGAGCAAACTTGTATAAAACTTAATGTAAACTTTAAATTTCGTCTCAAAGATATAATTTACGTTTAGTTTTGACCAGAACTGTTAATTTCAAACGATTTTATGCCCCAAACGAGAAAACTTTCACTAAACAGATGCCAAACGTCTTAGTTTGTTTTATATAAACGACATGTACAGTTTAAACAAATAATTATTTTCGTTGTTGTGTCAAAATAATTTATTTCGAATGATTCAATGGAGCGAAACGAGTAAACTTTTATAGTACAGATGCAAAATACCATATTACCACATAAATCGTTATTTTAAAGCAAAGTATTAGCTTTTGCACTTGTTCAATTTTTTTTTCTCAAAACTATAACGTAATTTGTTCTTTTGAGCTTGAATATAAAGTTTTCATTACGTTTTATAGTAGTTTACTCTACTCTAAGCATAGAATCAAACAGAGTAATCCGCTTTTGTTAAAACTGATACATAATTTGCTCTTATTTTCAAGAATAAGACATTTTCAATATGTTTGATAAAATTTTTCTTGTTTATAGCAAGGAATCGTTTAAAATAAGCTGTATTTGCCTAAACTGATACGTAATTCGATATTTGTGCATGGATACGATGTTTTCAGTTTCTTTGACGTGAAATTTCTTGTTGCAAAAGGTAATAATTTGCTTTAAAACAACGCTTTATATGGTAATATGTGGTTTTGCATCTGCCCCATAAAAGTTCATTAGTTTCGAATCATAAAATCGTTTGAAATAAACAGTGCTGGTCAAAACTATAACGTAAATTATTTCTTTGAGACAAAATTTAAAGTTTTCATTAAGTTTTATACAAGTTTACTCTATTCTAAGTAAAGGAGTAATCAGGATAAATTGCTTTTATCTAGAGTAATATATAATTTGCAGTTTTCAGCCAGAATAAGACGTTCTTAATCTTTTTAATGTAAGTTTTTGTATTCAAAACAAAGGATCGTCTAAAGTAAGCAGTTTTTGTCCAGACTGAAACGTAATTCGAATTTCTGTGCCTAAATAAGGGGTTTTCAGTTTCTTTGATGTAAGGTTTCTTGTTTGTAACAATGAATTAACAAAAATAATTGGTTTTTATCCAAACTGTGGCATGAATCAGCTTTAAGACTATAACGCAAATCTTTTGTTTTGTGCTAAAATAAGACGTTTTTAGTCAGTTTGATATAAGTTTTCTTGTTCAAAGCAAAATATTGTCGAAAATCAACCGTTTTTGTCTAAACTGATAAAAAATTCGGTGGTTTGTGTCCGAATACAAAGTTTTCAGATTCTTTAATGTTAGGTTTGCTGCTTCTAACAAAGAATAAACGAAAATATTTTGTTTTAATACAAACTGCAATATAAAATGTCTTTATAGGACAAAACATGATGTTTGGCATCTGTTTAATAAAAATTTACTCGTTTGGAAGCATAGAATCATTCCAAATAAGCTATTCTCGTCGAAACTATAATGTAATTAGTATTTTGTGCTAGAATACAGCGTTTTTGTTAGATTTATTAACAATTTTGTCAATTTTAAGCAATGAAACGAATAGGATTAGCTGCCTTTATCCAAAGTGATACATAAATTGCTCTTTTAGGCCAGATTAATACGTTTTTAGTCTGTTCGATGTAAGTTTTCTTGTTCAAAGCAAAAGATCGTCTAAAATAAGCCGTTTTTGTTTAAACTGAAAAACAATTCAGACTGAGACTCAACAAAAATAATTTGTTTTAATCCAAACTGATACTTTTTCACCTTATAAGAGTCCTATAAGTGTCCGAGATACGCCGTTCTCGGCAAGTCTATAACGTAATTCGTTTTTTTGTGACAGAATACGACGTTTTCTGTCTGTTTAATATAAGTTTTTAATAATAATAATAATAACAATAATAATAATAATAATAATAATAATAATAGTAATAATAATAATAATATTAATAATAATAATAATGAAAATAATAATAGTAATAAAAGTAAGCTTAGTTTTCTAAGCAAAAATGAAGCTTATTTTGTGTGTTATATGAGCGTCTTTTCATTTCTATGCAAGAAATCATCTGTGATCTGTGTTTTTAGGCAAGAAATTGTCTAAAATTAATAACTCATTTTAAAACTGGTATAAAAATATTTACTATACAAAAGTTAATAATAATAATAATAATAATAATAATAATAATAATAATAATAATAATAATAATAATAATAATAATAGTAATAATAATAATAATAGTAATAAAAGTAAGCTTAGTTTTCTATGCAAAAATGAAGCTTATTTTGTGTGTTATATGAGCGTTTACTCATTTCTATGCAAGAAATAATCTGTGATCTGTGTTTTTAGGCAAGAAATTGAATAAAATTAATAACTCATTTTAAAACTGGTATAAAAACATTTACTATACAAAAGTTAATAATAATAATAATAATAATAATAATAATAATAATAATAATAATAATAATAATAATAATAATAATAATAATAATAATAATAATAATAATAATAATAATAATAATAATAATAATAATGATAATAATACTTATAATAATGAATTTCTTTCTAAATTAAAGCTTAGTTTTTCTAAGCAAAAATGATGCTTATTTTGTGTTATCTGAGCGTTTTCTCATTTCTATGCAAGAGATCATCTGTGATCTGTGTTTTTAGACAAGAAATTGTCTAAAATTAATAACTCATTTTAAAACTGGTATAAAAACATTTACTATACAAAAGTTATAATCGGTTTTTAATAATAATTATATTAATAATAATAATAATAATAATAATAATAATAATAGTAATAATAATAATAAAAATAATAGTAATAATAATAATAATAATAATAATAATAATAATAATAATAATACTTTTAATAAGGAAAAATGGAGCTTATTTTGTGTGTTACATGAGCGTTTTCTCATTTCTATGCAAAAGATCATGTGTGATCTGTGTTTTTAGGCAATCTAAGCCATTTTATAGTTTTTAATATTTAACAAATATTTGCTTTAAAATAAAATGTTTGAAAAACTGAAATTAAACTAAATTAATTGTGTCTAACACTTTAGTAGAGGAAAAAGAAGAAGACATAAAAGTCACTAAAGGTTTCAGAGTCGTCTTTAATCGTCATATTAATAACAATAACATTAATAATAATAATACTAATAGTACTAAATTTGCTTATATGCAAACGCTTAATTAAGTTAACAGTTTTTTGGTTTCTTGCTTATATCTCGAAAACAGTTACTACTATCAATTTTTATCTTTTTACTAAAATTAAAGCTGATAAAATTTCCTACAAAATAGTAATTTGCATTTTTCATGTAGGACTAACCATAAGCGAGATATAAGTTTGAAAATAACTAATATTTAAAAAAAAGTGCTTGAACAGAAAATGTTTTGTGATTTAAAATACACTTAATTTATTGGGTCCAATACTTTATTAGAAGAAAATGGAGGTGACATAAAAGTCACTGAAGTCTTCAGAGTCGATTTTAAATGCTGCATTTTCGTCTTCGTCTCAAACATTGAAAACTGAATTACATTTTTGTTCAGTAACAGTTACAGTTTTCTTATTGGTTTTTTGCTTATATCTCGAAAACTGTTACTCCTATCAATTTTTATCTTTATTTCAAAATTAAAGCTGATAAAATTTCCTACAAAATCGTTATTTGCATTTTTCATGTAGGACCAACCATAAGCGAGTTATAGAGTTGGATATAAATAATCTTTAACAAAAATTTGCTTTAAAATAAAATGTTTGAAAAACCGATATTAAACTAAATTAATTGGGTCTAACACTTTAGTAGCGGAAAAAGGAGAAGACATAAAGTCACCAAAATCTTCAGAGTTGTTTTTAGTACTAAATTAGCTTATATGCAAGCGCTTTATTAAGTTAACAGTTTTTTGGTTTCTTGCTTATATCTCGAAAACAGTTACTACTATCAATTTTTATCTTTTTACTAAAATTAAAGCTGATAAAATTTCCTACAAAATAGTAATTTGCATTTTTCATGTAGGACTAACCATAAGCGAGATATAAGTTTGAAAATAACTAATATTTAAAAAAAAGTGTTTTAACAGAAAATGTCTTGGGATTTAAAATACACTTAATTTATTGGGTCCAATAGTTTATTAGAAGAAAAAAGAGGTGACATAAAAGTCACTGAAGTCTTCAGAGTCGATTTTAAATGCTGCATTTTCGTCTTCGTCTCAAACATTGAAAACTGAATTACATTTTTGTTCAGTAACAGTTACAGTTTTCTTATTGGTTTTTTGCTTATATCTCGAAAACTGTTACTCCTATCAATTTTTATCTTTATTTCAAAATTAAAGCTGATAAAATTTCCTACAAAATCGTTATTTGCATTTTTCATGTAGGACCAACCATAAGCGAGTTATAGAGTTGGATATAAATAATATTTAACAAAAATTTGCTTTAAAATAAAATGTTTGAAAAACTGAAATTAAACTAATTTAATTGGGTCTAACACTTTAGTAGAGGAAAAAGAAAAAGACATAAAAGTCACTAAAGGTTTCAGAGTCGTCTTTAGTCGTCATATTAATAACAATAACATTAATGATAATAATACTAATAGTACTAAATTTGCTTATATGCAAACGCTTAATTAAGGTAACAGTGTTTTGGTTTCTTGCTTATATCTCGAAAACAGTTACTCCTATCAATTTTTATCTTTTACTAAAATTAAAGCTGATAAAATTTCCTACAAAATAGTAATTTGCATTTTTCATGTAGGACTAACCATAAGCGAGATATAAGTTTGAAAATAACTAATATTTAAAAAAAAGTGCTTTAACAGAAAATGTCTTGTGATTTAAAATACACTTAATTTATTGGGTCCAATAGTTTATTAGAAGAAAAAGGAGGTGACATAAAAGTCACTGAAGTCTTCAGAGTCGATTTTAAATGCTGCATTTTCGTCTTCGTCTCAAACATTGAAAACTGAATTACATTTTTGTTCAGTAACAGTTACAGTTTTCTTATTGGTTTTTTGCTTATATCTCGAAAACTGTTACTCCTATCAATTTTTATCTTTATTTCAAAATTAAAGCTGATAAAATTTCCTACAAAATCGTTATTTGCATTTTTCATGTAGGACCAACCATAAGCGAGTTATAGAGTTGGATATAAATAATATTTAACAAAAATTTGCTTTAAAATAAAATGTTTGAAAAACTGAAATTAAACTAGTTTAATTGTGTCTACCACTTTAGTAGAGGAAAAAGAAAAAGACATAAAAGTCACTAAAGGTTTCAGAGTCGTCTTTAGTCGTCATATTAATAACAATAACATTAATAATAATAATATTAATAGTACTAAATTTGCTTATATGCAAACGCTTAATTAAGGTAACAGTGTTTTGGTTTCTTGCTTATATCTCGAAAACAGTTACTCCTATCAATTTTTATCTTTTACTAAAATTAAAGCTGATAAAATTTTCTACAAAATAGTTATTTGCATTTTTCTTGTAGGACCAAGCATAAGCGAGTTATAGAGATGGATATAAATAATATTTAACAAAAATTTGCTTTAAAATAAAATGTTTGAAAAACTGAAATTAAACTAATTTAATTGGGTCTAACACTTTAGTAGAGGAAAAAGAAAAAGACATAAAAGTCACTAAAGGTTTCAGAGTCGTCTTTAGTCGTCATATTAATAACAATAACATTAATGATAATAATACTAATAGTACTAAATTTGCTTATATGCAAACGCTTAATTAAGGTAACAGTGTTTTGGTTTCTTGCTTATATCTCGAAAACAGTTACTCCTGTCAATTTTTATCTTTTTACTAAAATTAAAGCTGATAAAATTTCCTACAAAATAGTTATTTACATTTTTTTTGTAAGACCAACCATAAGCGAGTTATAGAGTTGGATATAAATAATCTTCAACAAAAATTTGCTTTAAAATAAAATGTTTGAAAAACCGAAATTAAACTAAATTAATTGAGTCTAACACTTTAGTATAGGAAAAAGGAGAAGACATAAAAGTCACCAAAGTCTTTAGAGTCTTTTTTAGTCGTCATTTTAATAACAATAACATTAATAATAATAATACTAATAGTACTAAATTTGCTTATATGAAAGCGCTTTATTAAGGTAACAGTTTTTTGGTTTTTTGCTTATATCTCGAAAACAGTTACTCCTATCAATTTTTATCTTTCTACTAAAATTAAAGCTGATAAAATTTCCTACAAAATAGTTATTTGCATTTTTTTTGTAGGACCAAGCATAAGCGAGTTATAGAGATGGATATAAATAATATTTAACAAAAATTTGCTTTAAAATAAAATGTTTGAAATACTGAAATTAAACTAAATTAATTGTGTCTAACACTTTAGTAGAGGAAAAAGAAAAAGACATAAAAGTCACTAAAGGTTTCAGAGTCGTCTTTAGTCGTCATATTAATAACAATAACATTAATAATAATAATACTAATAGTACTAAATTTGCTTATATGCAAGCGCTTAATTAAGGTAACAGTTTCTTGCTTATATCTCGAAAACAGTTACTCCTATCAATTTTTATCTTTTTACTAAAATTAAAGCTTATAAAATTTCCTACAAAATAGTTATTTGCATTTTTTATGTAGAACTAACCATAAGCGAGATATAAGTTTGAAAATAATTAATATTTAAAGAAAAAGTGCTTTAACAGAAAATGTCTTGTGATTTAAAATACACTTAATTTAATGGGTCCAATACTTTATTAGAAGAAAAAGGAGGTGACATAAAAGTCACCAAAGTTTTCAGAGTTGTTTTTAGTACTAAATTTGCTTATATGTAAGCCCTTAATTAAGGTAACAGTTTTTTGGTTTCTTGCATATATCTCGAAAACAGTTACTCCTATCAATTTTTATCTTTTCACTAAAATTAAAGCTGATAAAATTTCCTACAAAATAGTTATTTGCATTTTTTATGTAGGACTAACCATAAGCGAGATATATGTTTGTAAGTCGTCATATTAATAACAATAACATTAATAATAATAATACTAATATTACTAAATTTGCATATATGCAAGCGCTTAATTAAGATAACAGTTTCTTGCTTATATCTCGAAAACAGTTACTCCTATCAATTTTTATCTTTTCACTAAAATTAAAGCTGATAAAATTTCCTACAAAATAGTTATTCGCATTTTTTATGTAGGACTAACTATAAGCGAGATATAAGTTTGTAAATAATTAATATTTAAAAAAAAATTGCTTTAACAGAAAATATCTTGTGATTTAAAATACACTTAATTTAATGGGTCCAATACTTTATTAGAAGAAAAAGGAGGTGACATAAAAGTCACTGAAGTCTTCAGAGTCGTTTTTAAATGCTGCATTTTCGTCTTAGTCTCAAATATTGAAAACTGAATTACATTTTTGTTCAGTAACAGTTACTGTTTTCTTATTGGTTTTTTGCTTATATCTCGAAACCAGTTACTCCTATCAATTTTTACCTTTTTTTCAAAATTAAAGCTGATAAAATTTCCTACAAAATAGTTAATTGCATTTTTTTTGTAAGACCAACCATAAGCGAGTTATAGAGACGACTAAAAACGACTCTCAAGACTTTGGTGACTTTTATGTTTTCTCCTTTTTCCTATACTAAAGTGTTAGACTCAATTTATTTAGTTTAATTTCGGTTTTTCAAACATTTTATTTTAAAGCAAATTTTTGTTAATGATTATTTATATCCAACACTATAACTCGCTTATGGTTGGTCTTACAAAAAAAATGCAAATAACTATTTTGTAGCAAATTTTATCAGCTTTAATTTTGAAAGAAAGATAAAAATTGATAAGAGTAATTGTTTTCGAGATATAAGCAAAAAACCAAAGTGAAAACTGTTACAGTTACTGAACAAAAATGTAATTCAGTTTTCAATGTTTGAGACGAAGACGAAAATGCAGCATTTAAAAACGACTCTTAAAACTTCAGTGACTTTTATGTCTCCTCCCTTTTCTTCTAATAAAGTATTGGACCCAATAAATTAAGTGTATTATAAATCACAAGACATTTTCTGTCAAACACTTTTTTTTTAAATATTAATTATTTTCAAACTTATATCTCGCTTATGGTTAGTCCTACATAAAAAATGCAAATAACTATTTTGTAGGAAATTTTATCAGCTTTAATTTTTGTAAAAAGATAAAAATTGATAGGAGTAACTGTTTTCGAGATATAAGCAAGAAACCAAAACACTGTTACCTTAATTAAGCGTTTGCATATAAGCAAATTTAGTACTATTAGTATTATTATCATTAATGTTATTGTTATTAATATGACGACTAAAGACGACTCTGAAACCTTTAGTGACTTTTGTCTTTTTCTTTTTCCTCTACTAAAGTGTTAGACACAATTAAATTAGTTAAATTTCAGTTTTTCAAACATTTTATTTTAAAGCAAATTTTTGTTGAAGATTATTTATATCCAACTCTATAACTCGCTTATGGTTGGTCCTACATGAAAAATGCAAATACCGATTTTGTAGGAAATTTTATCAGCTTTAATTTTGAGATAAAGATAAAAATTGATAGGAGTAACAGTTTTTGAGATATAAGCAAAAAACCAATATGAAAACTGTAACTGTTACTGAACAAAAATGTAATTCAGTTTTCAATGTTTGAGACGAAGACGAAAATGCAGCATTTAAAATCGACTCTGAAGACTTCAGTGACTTTTATGTCACCTCCTTTTTCTTCTAATAAACTATTGGACCCAATAAATTAAGTGTATTTTAAATCCGAAGACATTTTCTGTTAAAACACTTTTTTTTTAAATATTAATTATTTTCAAACTTATATCTCGCTTATGGTTAGTCCTACATGAAAAATGCAAATTACTATTTTGTAGGAAATTTTATCATCTTTAATTTTAGTAAAAAGATAAAAATTGATAGAAGTAACTGCTTTTGAGATATAAGCAAGAAACCAAAAAACTGTTACCTTAATTAAGCGCTTGCATATAAGCAAATTTAGTACTAAAAACAACTCTGAAGACTTTGGTGACTTTATGTCTTCTCCTTTTTCCTCTACTAA
>NC_087398.1:19537500-19615000 GCF_031307605.1 Tribolium castaneum
AAAGCGTTGTTTTAAAGCAAATTATTACCTTTTGCAACAAGAAATTTCACGTCAAAGAAACTGAAAACATCGTATCCATGCACAAATATCGAATTACGTATCAGTTTAGGCAAATACAGCTTATTTTAAACGATTCCTTGCTATAAACAAGAAAAATTTTATCAAACATATTGAAAATGTCTTATTCTCGAAAATAAGAGCAAATTATGTATCAGTTTTAACAAAAGCGGATTACTCTGTTTGATTCTATGCTTAGAGTAGAATAAACTACTATAAAACGTAATGAAAACTCTATATTCAAGCTCAAAAGAACAAATTACGTTATAGTTTTGACAAAAAAAATTATTTCGGACGACTACATATTTCGAAGTAAGCAAACTTTAATTGAACAAGTGCAAAAGCTAATACTTTGCTTTAAAATAACGATTTATATGGTAATATGGTATTTTGCATCTGTCCTATAAAAGTTTACTCGTTTCGCTCCATTGAATCATTCGAAATAAATTATTTTGACACAACAACAACGAAAATAATTTGTTTTTGTTTAAACTGTAACATAAGTCGTTTTTATAAAACGAACTAAGACGTTTGGCATCTGTTTAGTGAAAGTTTTCTCGTTTGGGGGCATAAAATCGTTTGAAATTAAGAGTTCACAGTTTGGATTAAAACCAATGATTTTCGTTTATTCATTGTTACAAACAAGAAACCTTACATCAAAGAAACTGAAAACCTCTTATTCAGGCCCAGAAAATCAAATTACGTTTCAGTCTGGACACAAATTGCTTATTTTAGACGATTCTTTCTTTTGAACACGAAAACTTACATTAAAAAGATTAAAAACGTCTTATTCTGGCTCAAAACTGCAAATTATGTATTACTTTGGATAAAAGCAGTTTATCCTGATTACTCCTTTGCTTAGAATAGAGCAAACTTGTATAAAACTTAATGTAAACTTTAAATTTCGTCTCAAAGATATAATTTACGTTTAGTTTTGACCAGAACTGTTAATTTCAAACGATTTTATGCCCCAAACGAGAAAACTTTCACTAAACAGATGCCAAACGTCTTAGTTCGTTTTATATAAACGACATGTTACAGTTTAAACAAATAATTATTTTCGTTGTTGTGTCAAAATAATTTATTTCGAATGATTCAATGGAGCGAAACGAGTAAACTTTTATAGTACAGATGCAAAATACCATATTACCACATAAATCGTTATTTTAAAGCAAAGTATTAGCTTTTGCACTTGTTCAATTTTTTTTTCTCAAAACTATAACGTAATTTGTTCTTTTAAGCTTGAATATAAAGTTTTCATTACGTTTTATAGTAGTTTACTCTACTCTAAGCATAGAATCAAACAGAGTAATCCGCTTTTGTTAAAACTGATACATAATTTGCTCTTATTTTCAAGAATAAGACATTTTCAATATGTTTGATAAAATTTTTCTTGTTTATAGCAAGGAATCGTTTAAAATAAGCTGTATTTGCCTAAACTGATACGTAATTCGATATTTGTGCATGGATACGATGTTTTCAGTTTCTTTGACGTGAAATTTCTTGTTGCAAAAGGTAATAATTTGCTTTAAAACAACGCTTTATATGGTAATATGTGGTTTTGCATCTGCCCCATAAAAGTTCATTAGTTTCGAATCATAAAATCGTTTGAAATAAACAGTGCTGGTCAAAACTATAACGTAAATTATTTCTTTGAGACAAAATTTAAAGTTTTTATTAAGTTTTATACAAGTTTACTCTATTCTATGTAAAGGAGTAATCAGGATAAATTGCTTTTATCTAGAGTAATATATAATTTGCAGTTTTCAGCCAGAATAAGACGTTCTTAATCTTTTTAATGTAAGTTTTTGTATTCAAAACAAAGGATCGTCTAAAGTAAGCAGTTTTTGTTCAGACTGAAACGTAATTCGAATTTCTGTGCCTAAATAAGAAGTTTTCAGTTTCTTTGATGTAAGGTTTCTTGTTTGTAACAATGAATTAACAAAAATAATTGGTTTTTATCCAAACTGTGGCATGAATCAGCTTTAAGACTATAACGCAAATCTTTTGTTTTGTGCTAAAATAAGACGTTTTTAGTCAGTTTGATATAAGTTTTCTTGTTCAAAGCAAAATATTGTCGAAAATCAACCGTTTTTGTCTAAACTGATACAAAATTCGGTGGTTTGTGTCCGAATACAAAGTTTTCAGATTCTTTAATGTTAGGTTTGCTGCTTCTAACAAAGAATCAACGAAAATATTTTGTTTTAATACAAACTACAATATAAAATGTCTTTATAGGACAAAACATGATGTTTGGCATCTGTTTAATAAAAATTTACTCGTTTGGAAGCATAGAATCATTCCAAATAAGCTATTCTCGTCGAAACTATAATGTAATTAGTATTTTGTGCTAGAATACAGCGTTTTTGTTAAATTTATAAACAGTTTTGTCTATTTTAAGCAATGAAACGCATAGGATTAGCTGCCTTTATCCAAAGTGATACATAAATTGCTCTTTTAGGCCAGATTAATACGTTTTTAGTCTGTTCGATGTAAGTTTTGTTGTTCAAAGCAAAAGATCGTCTAAAATAAGCCGTTTTTGTTTAAACTGATAAACAATTCAGACTGAGACTCAACAAAAATAATTTGTTTTAATCCAAACTGATACTTTTTCACCTTATAAGAGTCCTATAAGTGTCCGAGATACGCCGTTCTCGGCAAGTCTATAACGTAATTCGTTTTTTTGTGACAGAATACGACGTTTTCTGTCTGTTTAATATAAGTTTTTAATAATAATAATAATAACAATAATAATAATAATAATAATAATAATAATAATAATTTCTAAGCAAAAATGAAGCTTATTTTGTGTGTTATATGAGCGTTTTCTCATTTCTATGCAAGAGATCATCTGTGATCTGTGTTTTTAGGCAAGAAATTGAATAAAATTAATAACTCATTTTAAAACTGGTATAAAAACATTTACTATACAAAAGTTAATAATAATAATAATAATAATAATAATAATAATAATAATAATAATAGTAATAATAATAATAATAGTAATAAAAGTAAGCTTAGTTTTCTATGCAAAAATGAAGCTTATTTTGTGTGTTATATGAGCGTTTACTCATTTCTATGCAAGAAATAATCTGTGATCTGTGTTTTTAGGCAAGAAATTGAATAAAATTAATAACTCAAATTAATAACTCATTTTAAAACTGGTATAAAAACATTTACTATACTAAAAGTTAATAATAATAATAATAATAATAATAATAATAATAATAATAATAATAGTAATAATAATAATAATAGTAATAAAAGTAAGCTTAGTCTTCTAAGCAAAAATGATGCTTATTTTGTGTTATCTGAGCGTTTTCTCATTTCTATGCAAGAGATCATCTGTGATCTGTGTTTTTAGACAAGAAATTGTCTAAAATTAATAACTCATTTTAAAACTGGTATAAAAACATTTACTATACAAAAGTTATAATCGGTTTTTAATAATAATTATATTAATAATAATAATAATAATAATAATAATAATAATAATAGTAATAATAATAATAAAAATAATAGTAATAATAATAATAATAATAATAATAATAATAATAATAATAGTAATAGTAACATAAGTAATAATAATAATAATACTTTTAATAAGGAAAAATGGAGCTTATTTTGTGGGTTACATGAGCGTTTTCTCATTTCTATGCAAAAGATCATGTGTGATCTGTGTTTTTAGGCAATCTAAGCCATTTTATAGTTTTTTATATTTAACAAATATTTGCTTTAAAATAAAATGTTTGAAAAACTGAAATTAAACTAAATTAATTGTGTCTAACACTTTAGTAGAGGAAAAAGAAGAAGACATAAAAGTCACTAAAGGTTTCAGAGTCGTCTTTAATCGTCATATTAATAACGATAACATTAATAATAATAATACTAATAGTACTAAATTTGCTTATATGCAAAAACTTAATTAAGTTAACAGTTTTTTGGTTTCTTGCTTATATCTCGAAAACAGTTACTACTATCAATTTTTATCTTTTTACTAAAATTAAAGCTGATAAAATTTCCTACAAAATAGTAATTTGCATTTTTCATGTAGGACTAACCATAAGCGAGATATAAGTTTGAAAATAACTAATATTTAAAAAAAAGTGCTTTAACAGAAAATGTTTTGTGATTTAAAATACACTTAATTTATTGGGTCCAATACTTTATTAGAAGAAAATGGAGGTGACATAAAAGTCACTGAAGTCTTCAGAGTCGATTTTAAATGCTGCATTTTCGTCTTCGTCTCAAACATTGAAAACTGAATTACATTTTTGTTCAGTAACAGTTACAGTTTTCTTATCGGTTTTTTGCTTATATCTCGAAAACTGTTACTCCTATCAATTTTTATCTTTATTTCAAAATTAAAGCTGATAAAATTTCCTACAAAATCGTTATTTGCATTTTTCATGTAGGACCAACCATAAGCGAGTTATAGAGTTGGATATAAATAATCTTTAACAAAAATTTGCTTTAAAATAAAATGTTTGAAAAACCGATATTAAACTAAATTAATTGGGTCTAACACTTTAGTAGAGGAAAAAGGAGAAGACATAAAGTCACCAAAATCTTCAGAGTTGTTTTTAGTACTAAATTAGCTTATATGCAAGCGCTTTATTAAGTTAACAGTTTTTTGGTTTCTTGCTTATATCTCGAAAACAGTTACTACTATCAATTTTTATCTTTTTACTAAAATTAAAGCTGATAAAATTTCCTACAAAATAGTAATTTGCATTTTTCATGTAGGACTAACCATAAGCGAGATATAAGTTTGAAAATAACTAATATTTAAAAAAAAGTGTTTTAACAGCAAATGTCTTGGGATTTAAAATACACTTAATTTATTGGGTCCAATAGTTTATTAGAAGAAAAAAGAGGTGACATAAAAGTCACTGAAGTCTTCAGAGTCGATTTTAAATGCTGCATTTTCGTCTTCGTCTCAAACATTGAAAACTGAATTACATTTTTGTTCAGTAACAGTTACAGTTTTCTTATTGGTTTTTTGCTTATATCTCGAAAACTGTTACTCCTATCAATTTTTATCTTTATTTCAAAATTAAAGCTGATAAAATTTCCTACAAAATCGTTATTTGCATTTTTCATGTAGGACCAACCATAAGCGAGTTATAGAGTTGGATATAAATAATATTTAACAAAAATTTGCTTTAAAATAAAATGTTTGAAAAACTGAAATTAAACTAATTTAATTGGGTCTAACACTTTAGTAGAGGAAAAAGAAAAAGACATAAAAGTCACTAAAGGTTTCAGAGTCGTCTTTAGTCGTCATATTAATAACAATAACATTAATGATAATAATACTAATAGTACTAAATTTGCTTATATGCAAACGCTTAATTAAGGTAACAGTGTTTTGGTTTCTTGCTTATATCTCGAAAACAGTTACTCCTATCAATTTTTATCTTTTACTAAAATTAAAGCTGATAAAATTTCCTACAAAATAGTAATTTGCATTTTTCATGTAGGACTAACCATAAGCGAGATATAAGTTTGAAAATAACTAATATTTAAAAAAAAGTGCTTTAACAGAAAATGTCTTGTGATTTAAAATACACTTAATTTATTGGGTCCAATAGTTTATTAGAAGAAAAAGGAGGTGACATAAAAGTCACTGAAGTCTTCAGAGTCGATTTTAAATGCTGCATTTTCGTCTTCGTCTCAAACATTGAAAACTGAATTACATTTTTGTTCAGTAACAGTTACAGTTTTCTTATTGGTTTTTTGCTTATATCTCGAAAACTGTTACTCCTATCAATTTTTATCTTTATTTTAAAATTAAAGCTGATAAAATTTCCTACAAAATCGTTATTTGCATTTTTCATGTAGGACCAACCATAAGCGAGTTATAGAGTTGGATATAAATAATATTTAACAAAAATTTGCTTTAAAATAAAATGTTTGAAAAACTGAAATTAAACTAGTTTAATTGTGTCTACCACTTTAGTAGAGGAAAAAGAAAAAGACATAAAAGTCACTAAAGGTTTCAGAGTCGTCTTTAGTCGTCATATTAATAACAATAACATTAATAATAATAATACTAATAGTACTAAATTTGCTTATATGCAAACGCTTAATTAAGGTAACAGTGTTTTGGTTTCTTGCTTATATCTCGAAAACAGTTACTCCTATCAGTTTTTATCTTTCTACTAAAATTAAAGCTGATAAAATTTCCTACAAAATAGTTATTTGCATTTTTTTTGTAGGACCAAGCATAAGCGAGTTATAGAGATGGATATAAATAATATTTAACAAAAATTTGCTTTAAAATAAAATGTTTGAAATACTGAAATTAAACTAAATTAATTGTGTCTAACACTTTAGTAGAGGAAAAAGAAAAAGACATAAAAGTCACTAAAGGTTTTAGAGTCGTCTTTAGTCGTCATATTAATAACAATAACATTAATAATAATAATACTAATAGTACTAAATTTGCTTATATGCAAGCGCTTAATTAAGGTAACAGTTTCTTGCTTATATCTCGAAAACAGTTACTCCTATCAATTTTTATCTTTTTACTAAAATTAAAGCTTATAAAATTTCCTACAAAATAGTTATTTGCATTTTTTATGTAGGACTAACCATAAGCGAGATATAAGTTTGAAAATAACTAATATTTAAAAAAAAGTGCTTTAACAGAAAATGTTTTGTGATTTAAAATACACTTAATTTATTGGGTCCAATACTTTATTAGAAGAAAATGGAGGTGACATAAAAGTCACTGAAGTCTTCAGAGTCGATTTTAAATGCTGCATTTTCGTCTTCGTCTCAAACATTGAAAACTGAATTACATTTTTGTTCAGTAACAGTTACAGTTTTCTTATTGGTTTTTTGCTTATATCTCGAAAACTGTTACTCCTATCAATTTTTATCTTTATTTCAAAATTAAAGCTGATAAAATTTCCTACAAAATCGTTATTTGCATTTTTCATGTAGGACCAACCATAAGCGAGTTATAGAGTTGGATATAAATAATCTTTAACAAAAATTTGCTTTAAAATAAAATGTTTGAAAAACCGATATTAAACTAAATTAATTGGGTCTAACACTTTAGTAGAGGAAAAAGGAGAAGACATAAAGTCACCAAAATCTTCAGAGTTGTTTTTAGTACTAAATTAGCTTATATGCAAGCGCTTTATTAAGTTAACAGTTTTTTGGTTTCTTGCTTATATCTCGAAAACAGTTACTACTATCAATTTTTATCTTTTTACTAAAATTAAAGCTGATAAAATTTCCTACAAAATAGTAATTTGCATTTTTCATGTAGGACTAACCATAAGCGAGATATAAGTTTGAAAATAACTAATATTTAAAAAAAAGTGTTTTAACAGCAAATGTCTTGGGATTTAAAATACACTTAATTTATTGGGTCCAATAGTTTATTAGAAGAAAAAAGAGGTGACATAAAAGTCACTGAAGTCTTCAGAGTTGTTTTTAGTACTATATTTGCTTATATGTAAGCCCTTAATTAAGGTAACAGTTTTTTGGTTTCTTGCATATATCTCGAAAACAGTTACTCCTATCAATTTTTATCTTTTCACTAAAATTAAAGCTGATAAAATTTCCTACAAAATAGTTAATTGCATTTTTTTTGTAAGACCAACCATAAGCGAATTATAGAGACGACTAAAAACGACTCTCAAGACTTTGGTGACTTTTATGTTTTCTCCTTTTTCCTATACTAAAGTGTTAGACTCAATTTATTTAGTTTAATTTCGGTTTTTCAAACATTTTATTTTAAAGCAAATTTTTGTTAATGATTATTTATATCCAACACTATAACTCGCTTATGGTTGGTCTTACAAAAAAAATGCAAATAACTATTTTGTAGCAAATTTTATCAGCTTTAATTTTGAAAGAAAGATAAAAATTGATAAGAGTAATTGTTTTCGAGATATAAGCAAAAAACCAAAGTGAAAACTGTTACAGTTACTGAACAAAAATGTAATTCAGTTTTCAATGTTTGAGACGAAGACGAAAATGCAGCATTTAAAAACGACTCTTAAAACCTCAGTGACTTTTATGTCTCCTCCCTTTTCTTCTAATAAAGTATTGGACCCAATAAATTAAGTGTATTATAAATTACAAGACATTTTCTGTCAAACACTTTTTTTTTAAATATTAATTATTTTCAAACTTATATCTCGCTTATGGTTAGTCCTACATAAAAAATGCAAATAACTATTTTGTAGGAAATTTTATCAGCTTTAATTTTTGTAAAAAGATAAAAATTGATAGGAGTAACTGTTTTCGAGATATAAGCAAGAAACCAAAACACTGTTACCTTAATTAAGCGTTTGCATATAAGCAAATTTAGTACTATTAGTATTATTATCATTAATGTTATTGTTATTAATATGACGACTAAAGACGACTCTGAAACCTTTAGTGACTTTTGTCTTTTTCTTTTTCCTCTACTAAAGTGTTAGACACAATTAAATTAGTTTAATATCGGTTTTTCAAACATTTTATTTTAAAGCAAATTTTTGTTGAAGATTATTTATATCCAACTCTATAACTCGCTTATGGTTGGTCCTACATGAAAAATGCAAATACCGATTTTGTAGGAAATTTTATCAGCTTTAATTTTGAGATAAAGATAAAAATTGATAGGAGTAACAGTTTTTGAGATATAAGCAAAAAACCAATATGAAAACTGTAACTGTTACTGAACAAAAATGTAATTCAGTTTTCAATGTTTGAGACGAAGACGAAAATGCAGCATTTAAAATCGACTCTGAAGACTTCAGTGACTTTTATGTCACCTCCTTTTTCTTCTAATAAACTATTGGACCCAATAAATTAAGTGTATTTTAAATCTAAAGACATTTTCTGTTAAAACACTTTTTTTTTAAATATTAATTATTTTCAAACTTATATCTCGCTTATGGTTAGTCCTACATGAAAAATGCAAATTACTATTTTGTAGGAAATTTTATCAGCTTTAATTTTAGTAAAAAGATAAAAATTGATAGGAGTAACTGCTTTTGAGATATAAGCAAGAAACCAAAAAACTGTTACCTTAATTAAGCGCTTGCATATAAGCAAATTTAGTACTAAAAACAACTCTGAAGACTTTGGTGACTTTATGTCTTCTCCTTTTTCCTCTACTAAAGTGTTAGACCCAATTAATTTAGTTTAATATCGGTTTTTCAAACATTTTATTTTAAAGCAAATTTTTGTTAAAGATTATTTATATCCAACTCTATAACTCGCTTATGGTTGGTTCTACAAGAAAAATGCAAATAACGATTTTGTAGGAAATTTTATCAGCTTTAATTTTGAAAGAAAGATAAAAATTGATAGGAGTAACAGTTTTTGAGATATAAGCAAAAAACCAATAAGAAAACTGTAACTGTTACTGAACAAAAATGTAATTCAGTTTTCAATGTTTGAGACGAAGACGAAAATGAAGCATTTAAAATCGACTCTGTTGACTTCAGTGACTTTTATGTCACTTCCTTTTTCTTCTAATAAAGTATTGGACCCAATAAATTAAGTGTATTTTAAATCACAAGACATTTTCTGTTAAAGCACTTTTTTTTAAATATTAGTTATTTTCAAACTTATATCTCGCTTATGGTTAGTCCTACATAAAAAATGCAAGTTACTATTTTGGAGGAAATTTTATCAGCTTTAATTTTAGTAAAAAGATAAAAATTGATAGGAGTAACTGTTTTCGAGATATAAGCAAGAAACCAAAAAACTGTTAACTTAATTAAGCGTTTGCATATAAGCAAATTTAGTACTATTAGTATTATTATTATTAATGTTATTGTTATTAATATGACGATTAAAGACGACTCTGAAACCTTTAGTGACTTTTATGTCTTCATCTTTTTCCTCTACTAAAGTATTAGACACAATTAATTTAGTTTAATTTCAGTATTTCAAACATTTTTTTTATTTTTATTATTTATTATTTATATCCAACTCTATAACTCGCTTATGGTTGGTCCTACAAGAAAAATGCAAATAACTATTTTGTAGGAAGCTTTATCAGCTTTAATTTTAAAAGAAAGATAAAAATTGATAGGAGTAACTGTTTTCGAGATATAAGCAAAAAACCACTAAGAAAACTGTAACAGTTACTGAACAAAAATGTAATTCAGTTTTCAATGTTTGAGAGGAAGACGAAAATGCAGCATTTACAAACGACTCTAAAGACTTCAGTGACCTTTCTGTCACCTCTTTTTTCTTCTAATAAAGTATTGGACCCAATAAATTAAGTGTATTTTAAATCACAAGACATTTTCTGTTGAAACACTTTTTTTTAAATTTTAATTATTTTCAAACTTATATCTCGCTTATGGTTAGTCCTACATTAAAAATGCAATTAACTATTTTGTAGGAAATTTTATCAGCTTTAATTTTAGTAAAAAGATAAAAATTGATAGGAGTAACTGTTTTCGAGATATAAGCAAGAAACCAAAAAATTGTTACCTGAATTAAGCGTTTGCATGTAAGCAAATTTAGTACTATTAGTATTATGATTATTAATGTTATTGTTATTAATATGAAGACTAAAAACGACTCTCAAGACTTTGGTGACTTTTATGTTTTCTCCTTTTTCCTCCACTAAAGTGTTAGACTCAATTAATTTAGTTTAATTTCGGTTTTTCAAACATTTTATTTTAAAGCAAATTTTTGTTAAAGATTATTTATATCCAACTCTATAACTCGTTTATGCTTGGTCCTACATAAAAAATGCAAATAACTATTTTGTAGGAAATTTTATCAGCTTAAATTTTAGTAAAAAGATAAAAATTGATAGGAGTAACTGTTTTCGAGATATGAGCAAGAAACCAAAACACTGTTACCTTAATTAAGCGTTTGCATATAAGCAAATTTAGTACTATTAGTATTATTATTATTAATGTTATTGTTATTAATATGACGATTAAAGACAACTTTGAAACCTTTAGTGACTTTTATGTCTTCTTCTTTTTCCTCTACTAAAGTGTTAGACACAATTAAATTAGTTTAATTTCAGTTTTTCAAACATTTTATTTTAAAACAAATTTTTGTTAAATATTATTTATATCCAACTCTATAACTCGCTTATGGTTGGTCCCACAAGAAAAATGCAAATAATTATTTTGTAGGAAATTTTATCAGCTTTAATTTTGATAGAAAGATAAAAATTGATAGGAGTAACTGTTTTCGAGATATAAGCAAAAAACCAATAAGAAAACTGTGACTGTTACTGAACAAAAATGTAATTCAGTTTTCAATGTTTGAGACGAAGACGAAACTGCAGCATTTAAAAACGACTCTGAAGACTTCAGTGACTTTTATGTCACTTCCTTTTTCTTCTAATAAAGTATTGGACCCAATAAATTAAGTGTATTTTAAATCACAAGACATTTTCTGTTAAAGCACTTTTTTTTTAAATATTAATTATTTTCAATCATATATCTCGCTTATGGTTAGTCCTACATGAAAAATGCAAATAACTATTTTGTAGGAAATTTTATCAGCTTGAATTTTAGTAAAAAGATAAAAATTGATAGGAGTAACTGTTTTCGAGATATAAGCAAGAAACCAAAACACTGTTACCTTAATTAAGCGTTTGCATATAAGCAAATTTAGTACTATTAGTATTATTATTATTAATGTTATTGTTATTAATATGACAACTAAAGACAACTCTGAAACCTTTAGTGACTTTTATGTCTTTTTCTTTTTCCTCTACTAAAGTGTTAGACTCAATTAATTTAGTTTAATTTCGGTTTTTCAAACATTTTATTTTAAAGCAAATTTTTGTTAAATATTATTTATATCCAACTCTATAACTCGCTTATGGTTGGTCCTACAAAAAAATGCAAATAACTATTTTGTAGGAAATTTTATCAGCTTTAATTTTGAAAAAAAGATAAAAATTGATAGGAGTAACTGTTTTCGAGATATAAGCAAGAAACCAAAAAAATGTTACGTTAATTAAGCGTTTGCATATAAGCAAATTTAGTACTATTAGTATTATTATTATTAATGTTATTGTTATTAATATGACGACTAAAGACGACTCTGAAACATTTAGTCACTTTTATGTCTTCTCCTTTTTCCTCTACTAAAGTGTTAGACACAATTAATTTAGTTTAATTCCGGTTTTTCAAGCATTTTATTTTAAAGCAAATTTTTGTTAAATATTATTTATATCCAACTCTATAACTCGTTTATGCTTGGTCCTACAAGAAAAATGTAAATAACTATTTTGTTGGAAATTTTATCAGCTTTAATTTTGAAAGAAAGATAAAATTTGATAGGAGTAACTGTTTTCGAGATATAAGCAAAAAACCAATAAGAAAACTGTAACTGTTACTGAACAAAAATGTAATTCAGTTTTCAATGTTTGAGACGAAGTCAAAAATGCAGCATTTAAATACGACTCTGAAGACTTCAGTGACTTTTATGTCACCTCCTTTTTCTTCTAATAAAGTATTGGACCCAACAAATTAAGTGTATTTTAAATCACAAGACATTTTCTGTTAAAACACTTTTTTTTAATTAATAATTATTTTCAAACTTATATCTCGCTTATGGTTAGTTCTACATGAAAAATGCAAATAACTATTTTGTAGGAAATTTTATCACCTTTAATTTTGGTGAAAAAGTAAAAATTGATAGGAGTAACTGTTTTCGAGATATAGGCAAAAAACAAAAAAACTGTTACCTTAATTAAGCGCTTGCATATAAGCAAATTTAGTACTACTAGTATTGTTATTATAAATGTTATTGTTATTAATATGACGACTAAAGACAACTTTAAGACTTTAGTGACTTTTATGTCTCTCCTTTTTCCTCTACTAAAGTGTTAGACACAATTAATTTAGTTTAATTTCGGTTTTTCAAACATTTTATTTTAAAGCAAATTTTTGTTAAATATTAAAAACTATAAAATGGCTTAGATTGCCTAAAAACACAGATCACACATGATCTTTTGCATAAAAATGAGAAAACGCTTATGTAACACACAAAATAAGCTCCATTTTCTCTTTTTAAAAGTATTATTATTATTATTACTTTTGTTACTATTACTATTATTATTATTATTATTATTATTATTATTATTATTATTATTATTATTATTATTATTATTATTATTATTGTTATTATTATTATTATTATTATTATTATTATTATTATTATTATTATTAAAAACTTATATTAAACAGACAGAAAACGTCGTATTCTGACACAACTTGAAACACAGATCACATATGATCTTTTGCATAGAAATGAGAAAACGCTCACATAACACAAAATAAGCTTCATTTTGGCTTAGAAAACTAAGCTTACTTTTACTACTACTATTATTTTTATTTTTATTATTATTATTATTATTACTATTATTTTTATTATTATTATTACTATTATTATTATTATTATTATTATTATTATTATTATTATTATTATTAATATTATTATTAAAGACCGATTATAACTTTTGTATAGTAAATGTTTTTATACCAGTTTTAAAATGAGTTATTAATTTTAGACAATTTCTTGCCTAAAAACACAGATCACAGATGATCTCTTGCATAGAAATGAGAAAACGCTCAGATAACACAAAATAAGCATCATTTTTGCTTAGAAAAACTAAGCTTTAATTTAGAAAGAAATTTATTATTATAAGTATTATTATCATTATTATTATTATTATTATTATTATTATTATTATTATTATTATTATTATTATTTCTTTTATTACTATTATTATTATTATTATTATTATTATTATTATTATTAACTTTTGTATAGTAAATGTTTTTATACCAGTTTTAAAATGAGTTATTAATTTTATTCAATTTCTTGCCTAAAAACACAGATCACAGATGATCTCTTGCATAGAAATGAGAAAACGCTCATATAACACACAAAATAAGCATCATTTTTGCTTAGAAAAACTAAGCTTTAATTTAGAAAGAAATTCATTATTATAAGTATTATTATCATTATTATTATTATTATTATTATTATCAATCTGAAGCTTAATGATGAAAAGTGTTCCTTTATAGTTTTCGGACCTAAATTTGATGATAGTAATCTCGTATCGACTCTCAACATACATTGCGGAAAATCTAAATTAAAGCTTGTCAAAAGTGTAAAACTACTGGGGGTAGTCTTTGATCAAGACTTACGTTTTAAAAATCATGTCTCTCTCTTAGTGAAAAAAAGTTATGTGTGTCTAAGACAGCTTTATCAGAATTTTAATATAATAAATTTCAAATTAAGAAAAAAACTATGCGAAATGCTTGTTTTACCGATTATAAATTACTGTCTCACTGTTTTTTATCCTTGTCTTGACTCTAGTTATAAATACCGCTTACAAAAAATTCAAAATAACTGCTGTAGATTCATTTTCAAATTAAAAAAATATGATCATATTTCTGTTAAAATTAAACAAATAAATTGGTTAAAACTCGACCTTCATTTTCAATATCTGATGGCTGTCTTGGTTCACTCTACTCTGTCTACGTCAACACCTCCTTATCTAAAGAAAAAACTTGTACATCGCCGATCTCTGCACAGTGCTAATTTACGTCATGTTTCTCGCTTGTCCATGCCCTGTTTCCGTACAGCCTTGTTCCAGAGGTCTTTTAGTTATAATGCTGTTGTTATTTATAACAATATAGAAAATATTTTTAAATCAAAGCCAGTAAACTTCTTTAAAAAACAAATCAAATTTAAATTTCTGTTACTTTAATGATTATTCTTCTTTTGCTAATACTGTTTTTTCTCTTTTTTACAATCTTATTTTTTGTCTATATTAAGAATGTTTCTATTACTTTTATACCTGTTAATTTACATTTTAAGAATTTTTTCTTTTTTTTGTTATTTTCTCTTTGCCTCTATTTGTATTTTTTGTTATGTAATTTAAACTTTTTGTTATATGCGAGGTTAAGTGGAGTAGCATTAGCTAGACTTCGCCTCCTCAGTTTTTACTTAAATAAAGGCATTTATTATTATTATTATTATTATTACTATTATTATTATTATTATTATTATTACTATTATTATTATTATTATTATTATTATTATTATTATTATTATTATTATTATTATTAACTTTTGTATAGTAAATGTTTTTATACCAGTTTTAAAATGAGTTATTAATTTTAGACAATTTCTTGCCTAAAAATACAGATCACAGATGATTTCTTGCATAGAAATGATTTTATTTTAAAGCAAATTTTTGTTTAATATTATTTATATCCAACTCTATAACTTGCTTATGCTTGGTCCTACAAGAAAAATGTAAATAACTATTTTGGTGTTTTTGAGATATAAGCAAAAAACCAAAGTGAAAACTGTTACAGTTACTTAACAAAAATGTAATTCAGTTTTCAATGTTTGAGACGAAGACGAAAATGCAGCATTTAAAAACGACTCTGAAAACTTCAGTGACTTTTATGTCACCTCCTTTTTCTTCTAATAAAGTATTGGACCCAATAAATTAAGTGTATTTTAAATCACAAGACATTTTCTGTTAAAGCACTTTTTTTTTAAATATTAATTATTTTCAAACTTATATCTCGCTTATGGTTAGTCCTACATGAAAAATGCAAATTACTATTTTGTACAAAATTTTATCAGCTTGCTTTAATTTTAGTAAAAATTTAAAAATTGATAGGAGTAACTGTTTTCGAGATATAAGCAAGAAACCAAAAAACTGTTACCTTAATTAAGCGCTTGCATATAAGCAAATTTAGTAATATTAGTATTATTATTATTAATGTTATTGTTATTAATATGACGACTAAAAACGACTCTCAAAACTTTGGTGACTTTTATGTCTTCTCCTTTTACCTCTACTAAAGTGTTAGTCTTAGTTTAGTTTAATTTCGGTTTTTCAAACATTTTATTTTAAAGCAAATTTTTGTTAAAGATTATTTATATCCAACTCTATAACTCGCTTATGGTTGGTCCTACAAAAAAATGCAAATAACTATTTTGTAGGAAATTTTATCAGCTTTAATTTTGAAAAAAAGATAAAAATTGATAGGAGTAACTGTTTTCGAGATATAAGCAAGAAACCAAAAAACTGTTACCTTAATTAAGCGTTTGCATATAAGCAAATTTAGTACTATTAGTATTATTATTATTAATGTTATTGTTATTATTATGACGACTAAAGACGACTCTGAAACATTTAGTGACTTTTATGTCTTCTCCTTTTTCCTCTACTAAAGTGTTAGACACAATTAATTTAGTTTAATTCCGGTTTTTCAAGCATTTTATTTTAAAGCAAATTTTTGTTAAATATTATTTATATCCAACTCTATAACTCGTTTATTCTTGGTCCTACAAGAAAAATGTAAATAACTATTTTGTTGGAAATTTTATCAGCTTTAATTTTGGAAGAAAGATAAAATTTGATAGGAGTAACTGTTTTCGAGATATAAGCAAAAAACCAATAAGAAAACTGTAACTGTTACTGAACAAAAATGTAATTCAGTTTTCAATGTTTGAGACGAAGACAAAAATGCAGCATTTAAAAACGACTCTGAAGACTTCAGTGACTTTTATGTCACCTCCTTTTTCTTCTAATAAAGTATTGGACCCAATAAATTAAGTGTATTTTAAATCACAAGACATTTTCTGTTAAAGCACTTTTTTTTTAAATATTAATTATTTTCAAACTTATATCTCGCTTATGGTTAGTCCTACATGAAAAATGCAAATTACTATTTTGTACAAAATTTTATCAGCTTGCTTTAATTTTAGTAAAAATTTAAAAATTGATAGGAGTAACTGTTTTCGAGATATAAGCAAGAAACCAAAAAACTGTTACCTTAATTAAGCGCTTGCATATAAGCAAATTTAGTAATATTAGTATTATTATTATTAATGTTATTGTTATTAATATGACGACTAAAAACGACTCTCAAAACTTTGGTGACTTTTATGTCTTCTCCTTTTACCTCTACTAAAGTGTTAGTCTTAGTTTAGTTTAATTTCGGTTTTTCAAACATTTTATTTTAAAGCAAATTTTTGTTAAAGATTATTTATATCCAACTCTATAACTCGCTTATGGTTGGTCCTACAAAAAAATGCAAATAACTATTTTGTAGGAAATTTTATCAGCTTTAATTTTGAAAGAAAGTTAAAAATTGATAGGAGTAACTGTTTTCGAGATATAAGCAAAAAACCAATAAGAAAACTGTAACTGTTACTGAACAAAAATGTAATTCAGTTTTCAATGTTTGAGACAAAGACGAAAATGCAGCATTTAAAATCGACTTGGAAGACTTCAGTGACTTTTATGTCTCCTCCTTTTTCTTCTAATAAAGTATTGGACCCTTTAAATTAAGTGTATTTTAAATCACAAGACATTTTCTGTCAAAGCACTTTTTTTTTAAATATTAATTATTTTCAAACTTATATCCCGCTTATGGTTAGTCCTACATAAAAAATGCAAACAACTATTTTGTAGGAAATTTTATCAGCCTTAATTTTTGTAAAAAGATAAAAATTGATAGGAGTAACTGTTTTCGAGATATAAGCAAGAAACTGTTGCCTTAATTAAGCGCTTGCATATAAGCAAATTTAGTAATATTAGTATTATTATTATTAATGTTATTGTTATTAATATGACGACTAAAAACGACTCTCAAGACTTTGGTGACTTTTATGTCTTCTCCTTTTTCCTCTACTAATGTGTTAGTCTTAATTAATTTAGTTTAATTTCGGATTTTCAAACATTTTATTTTAAAGCAAATTTTTGTTAAATATTATTTATATCCAACTCCATAACTCGTTTATGCTTGGTCCTACAAGATAAATGTAAATAACTATTTTGTTGGAAATTTTATCAGCTTTAATTTTGGAAAAAAGATAAAATTTGATAGGAGTAACTGTTTTCGAGATATAAGCAAAAAACCAATAAGAAAACTGTAACTGTTACTGAACAATAATGTAATTCAGTTTTCAATGTTTGAGGCGAAGACGAAAATGTAGCATTTAAAAACGACTCTGAAGACTTCAGTGACTTTTATGTCACCTCCTTTTTCTTCTAATAAAGTATTGGACCCAATAAATTAAGTGTATTTTAAATCACAAGACATTTTCTGTTAAAGCACTTTTTTTTTAAATATTAATTATTTTCAAACTTATATCTCGCTTATGGTTAGTCCTACATGAAAAATGCAAATAAACATTTTGTAGGAAATTTTATCAGCTTAAATTTTAGTAAAAAGATAAAAATTGATAGGAGTAACTGTTTTCGAGATATAAGCATGAAACTGTTACCTTAATTAAGCGCTTGCATATAAGCAAATTTAGTAATATTAGTATTATTATTATTAATGTTATTGTTATTAATATGACGACTAAAAACGACTCTCAAGACTTTGGTGACTTTTATGTCTTCTCCTTTTTCCTCTACTAAAGTGTTAGTCTTAATTAATTTAGTTTAATTTCGGTTTTTCAAACATTTTATTTTAAAGCAAATTTTTGTTAAAGATTATTTATATCCAACTCTATAACTCGCTTATGGTTGGTCCTACAAAAAAAATGCGAATAACTATTTTGTAGAAAATTTTATCAGCTTTAATTTTGAAAGAAAGATAAAAATTGATAGGAGTAACTGTTTTCGAGATATAAGCAAAAAACCAATAAGAAAACTGTAACTGTTACTGAACAAAAATGTAATTCAGTTTTCAATGTTTGAGACAAAGACGAAAATGCAGCATTTAAAATTGACTCTGAAGACTTCAGTGACCTTTCTGTCACCTCCTTTTTCTTCTAATAAAGTATTGGACATAATAAATTAAGTGTATTTTAAATCACAAGACATTTTCTGTTAAAGCACATTTTTTTTTAAATATTAATTATTTTCAAACTTCTATCTCGCTTATGGTTAGTCCTACATGAAAAATGCAAATAACTATTTTGTAGGAAATTTTATCAGCTTTAATTTTAGTGAAAAGATAAAAATTGATAGGAGTAACTGTTTTCGAGATATAAGCAAGAAACCAAAAAACTGTTACCTTAATTAAGGGCTTGCATATAAGCAAATTTAGTACTAAAAACAACTCTGAAGACTTTGGTGACTTTTATGTCATCTCCTTTTTCTTCTAATAAAGTATTGAACCCATTAAATTAAGTGTATTTTAAATCACAAGACATTTTCTGTTAAAGCACTTTTTTTTAAATATTAATTATTTTCAAACTTATATTTCGCTTATGGTTAGTTCTACATAAAAAATGCAAATAACTATTTTGTAGGAAATTTTATCAGCTTTAATTTTAGTAAAAAGATAAAAATTGATAGGAGTAACTGTTTTCGAGATATAAGCATGAAACTGTTACCTTAATTAAGCGCTTGCATATAAGCAAATTTAGTAATATTAGTATTATTATTATTAATGTTATTGTTATTAATATGACGACTAAAAACGACTCTCAAGACTTTGGTGACATTTATGTCTTCTCCTTTTTCCTCTACTAAAGTGTTAGTCTATTATTATTATTATTATTATTATTATTATTATTATTATTAGTTTTATTATTATTATTATTTTTATTATTATTATTATTATTATTAACTTTTGTATAGTAAATGTTTTTATACCAGTTTTAAAATGAGTTATTAATTTTAGCCAATTTCTTGCCTTAAAACTATCAAATGGCTTAGATTGCCTAAAAACACAGATCACACATGATCTTTTGCATAGAAATGAGAAAAGCTCATATAACACAAATTAAGCTTCATTTTTGCTTAGAAAACTAAGCTTACTTTTATTACTACTATTATTATTATTTTTATTATTATTATTATTATTACTATTATTTTTATTATTATTATTTATTATTATTATTATTATTATTATTATTATTATTATTATTATTATTATTATTATTATCATTATTATTATTATTATTATTATTATTATTATTAATATTATTATTATTATTATTATTAAAAACCGATTATAACTTTTGTATAGTAAATGTTTTTATACCAGTTTTAAAATGAGTTATTAATTTTAGACAATTTTTTGCCTAAAAAAACAGATCACAGATGATCTCTTGCATAGAAATGAGTATGACGACTAAAGACAACTCTAAGACTATAGTGACTTTTATGTCTCCTCTTTTTTCCTCTACTAAAGTGTTAGACACAATTAATTTAGTTTAATTTCAGTTTTTCAAACATTTTATTTTAAAGCAAATTTTTGTTAAATATTAAAAACTATAAAATGGCTTAGGTTGCCTAAAAACACAGATCACACATGATCTTTTGCATAGAAATGAGAAAACGCTCATGTAACACACAAAATAAGCTCCATTTTTCCTTATTAAAGGTATTATTATTATTATTACTTATGTTACTATTACTATTATTATTATTATTATTATTATTATTATTATTTTTATTATTATTATTACTATTATTATTATTATTATTATTATTATTATTATTATTATTAATATTATTATTATTATTATTATTAAAAACCGATTATAACTTTTGTATAGTAAATGTTTTTATACCAGTTTTAAAATGAGTTATTAATTTTAGACAATTTCTTGCCTAAAAACACAGATCACAGATGATCTCTTGCATAGAAATGAGAAAACGCTCAGATAACACAAAATAAGCATCATTTTTGCTTAGAAAAACTAAGCTTTAATTTAGAAAGAAATTCATTATTATAAGTATCAAGCGTTCATTTAAAAAAAAACTCTAGAGTGCTTTGAAATTAAAAAACAATTGTTTTGTATGTCTGTGATTAATTCGTGCACTTACTTGTCAAATTGAAAGATGTCATAACCTTACTTTTTGACAATTAAAAAATAACACATTTTCGTAAAAATATTTATTTATTAACTATAGAAACTGTTGGAAATGTGTTCCTTGTTGCTCAACACACATAACACAACGCCTTCGAACACTGTTTAACACATTACTCAGTTCAAGTGGATTTTCGTTAATTTCATCAATTTTCTGTTGAATGCGTCGTCTTAATTCATCAATAGTTGGAATTGGTGTAACAAAAATTGAATTTTTAATGCGTGGCCAAAGACAAAAGTCGTAAGGCGTTAAATCACATGATCTTGGGGATAATCATTTGCTGTATTCCTGCTAATTATTCTGTCATCAAAAAACGTTCTCAGAAAGTCTGAAGTTTCTGCTGTGCAATGCGCTGTTGCACCATCTTGTTGAAACAAACCTTCTCGTAATTCTTCATCGTGAAGTTCTTCGATAAAAGGCGTAAGAATTTCTTCGCGATAATGTACTGCAGTTAATGTTCCTGAAAACTACATCAATCTGTAGTTTTAACTCTAACATTACGAAAAAACACTCAACCTTGAAAGAAAATTGGACCGACAATTCTTCTTTTGCTGATAGCCGCCCAAACACCTATTTTTCTGGATGAAGAGGTTCTTCCACAGCTTCATGAAAATGTTCTGTTGTACGCGAGGTGGACGCAGTTCCACGAAACAAGCTCACATTTCAGTGAAAAGGGTTTTTAAATTCTTCATAGACGATAACCTCAGAAAAAGCTTCTCGAAATTCCTCCAGGCACGGTTGAATTGAATATTTCCAAACACCGTTCACTTTCTCTCCATTTCGGAAATAACCAACAAAAAGGCTTTTTGTTCACTGGTATACACCATGATTGCAAATCAAGAAAACACGAAATTTAGTATTGAAAAATACTGTTTTTTTATTCGGTTTATGTTCGGAAAACAGAAACCACAACCACAGAAAATCACACAAAAACCAAGCTCGTTTTGGTGGAAACTGGCGGGAACGAAAAAATGTCAGGTTCTGGTTTAATAGGCAACCAACAATACAATGCCAAATTTGTACCATGGGCACTAGCTAAGAAATACGTAAAAAATTCAACGCATGCTGCGAGTTTTTTTTTTAATGAACGCCTGATATTATTATCATTATTATTATTATTATTATTATTATTATTATTATTATTATTATTATTATTATTATTATTATTATTATTATTATCATTATTATTATTATTATTATTATTAACTTTTGTATAGTAAATGTTTTTATACCAGTTTTAAAATGAGTTATTAATTTTATTCAATTTCTTGCCTAAAAACACAGATCACAGATGATCTCTTGCATAGAAATGAGAAAACGCTCATATAACACACAAAATAAGCTTCATTTTTGCTTAGAAAACTAAGCTTACTTTTATTACTATTATTATTATTATTACTATTATTATTATTATTATTATTATTGTTATTATTATTATTATTATTAACTTACGTATAGTAAATGTTTTTATACCAGTTTTAAAATGAGTTATTAATTTTAGACAATTTCTTGCCTAAAAACACAGATCACAGATGATTTCTTGCATAGAAATGAGAAAACGCTCATATAACACACAAAATAAGCTTCATTTTTGCTTAGAAAACTAAGCTTACTTTTATTACTATTATTATTTTCATTATTATTATTATTAATATTATTATTATTATTACTATTATTAATATTATTATTATTATTATTATTATTATTGTTATTATTATTATTAAAAACATATTAAACAGACAGAAAACGTCGTATTCTGACACAAAAAAACGAATTACGTTATAGACTTGACGAGAACGGCGTATCTCGGACTCTTATAGGACTTTATTATTATTATTATTATTATTATTATCATTATTATTATTATTATTATTATTAACTTTTGTATAGTAAATATTTTTATACCAGTTTTAAAATGAGTTATTAATTTTATTCAATTTCTTGCCTAAAAACACAGATCACAGATGATCTCTTGCATAGAAATGAGAAAACGCTCATATAACACACAAAATAAGGTTCATTTTTGCTTAGAAAACTAAGCTTACTTTTATTACTATTATTATTATTATTACTATTATTATTATTATTATTATTATTATTATTATTATTATTATTATTATTATTATTATTATTATTAACTTTTGTATAGTAAATGTTTTTATACCAGTTTTAAAATGAGTTATTGATTTTAGACAATTTCTTGCCTAAAACACAGATCACAGATGATTTCTTGCATAGAAATGAGAAAACGCTCATATAACACACAAAATAAGCTTCATTTTTGCTTAGAAAACTAAGCTTACTTTTATTACTATTATTATTTTCATTATTATTATTATTAATATTATTATTATTATTACTATTATTAATATTATTATTATTATTATTATTATTATTGTTATTATTATTATTAAAAACATATTAAACAGACAGAAAACGTCGTATTCTGACACAAAAAAACGAATTACGTTATAGACTTGACGAGAACGGCGTATCTCGGACTCTTATAGGACTTTATTATTATTATTATTATTATTATTATCATTATTATTATTATTATTATTATTATTAACTTTTGTATAGTAAATGTTTTTATACCAGTTTTAAAATGAGTTATTAATTTTATTCAATTTCTTGCCTAAAAACACAGATCACAGATGATCTCTTGCATAGAAATGAGAAAACGCTCATATAACACACAAAATAAGCTTCATTTTTGCTTAGAAAACTAAGCTTACTTTTATTACTATTATTATTATTATTACTATTATTATTATTATTATTATTATTATTATTATTATTATTATTATTATTAACTTTTATATAGTAAATGTTTTTATACCAGTTTTAAAATGAGTTATTAATTTTAGACAATTTCTTGCCTAAAAACACAGATCACAGATGATTTCTTGCATAGAAATGAGAAAACGCTCATATAACACACAAAATAAGCTTCATTTTTGCTTAGAAAACTAGGCTTACTTTTATTACTATTATTATTTTCATTATTATTATTATTAATATTATTATTATTATTACTATTATTAATATTATTATTATTATTATTATTATTATTGTTATTATTATTATTAAAAACATATTAAACAGACAGAAAACTTCGTATTCTGACACAAAAAAACGAATTACGTTATAGACTTGACGAGAACGGCGTATCTCGGACTCTTATAGGACTCTTATAGGGTCAAAAAGTATCAGTGTGGATTAAAACAAATTATTTTTGTTGAGTCTCAGTCTGAATTGTTTATCAGTTCAAACAAAAACGGCTTATTTTAGACGATCTTTTGCTTTGAACAAGAAAACTTACGTCGAACAGACTAAAAAGGTATTAATCTGGCATAAAAGAGCAATTTATGTATCACTTTGAATAAAGGCAGCTAATCCTATTCGTTTCATTGCTTAAAATAGACAAAATTGTTAATAAATCTAACAAAAACGCTGTATTCTAGCACAAAATACTAATTACATTATAGTTTCGACGAGAATAGCTTATTTGGAATGATTCTATGCTTCCAAACGAGTAAATTTTTATTAAACAGATGCCAAACATCATTTTTTGTCCTATAAAGACATTTTATATTGCAGTTTGTATTAAAACAAAATATTTTCGTTGATTCTTTGTTAGAAGCAGCAAACCTAACATTAAAGAATCTGAAAACTTTGTATTCGGACACAAACCACCGAATTTTGTATCAGTTTAGACAAAAACGGTTGATTTTCGACAATATTTTGCTTTGAACAAGAAAACTTATATCAAACTGACTAAAAACGTCTTATTTTAGCACAAAACAAAAGATTTGCGTTATAGTCTTAACGAGAGCTGTTAATTTCAAACGGTTCTATGCTTTGAAACGAGTAAACTTTCACTGTACAGCGGAAAAACATCTTATTTCGCCTTTTAAAAACGATTCATGCCACAATTTGGATAAAAACCAATTATTTTCGTTAATTCATTGTTACAAACATGAAACCTTACATCAAAGTAACTGAAAACCCCTTATTCAGGCACAGAAATTCGAATTACGTTTCAGTCTGGACAAAAACTGCTTACTTTAGACGATCCTTTGTTTTAAATACAAAAACTTACATTAAAAAGAATAAATACGTCTTATTCTGGCTGAAAACTGCAAATTATATATTACTCTAGATAAAAGCAATTTATCCTGATTACTCCTTTCCTTAGAATAGAGTAAACTTGTATAAAACTTAATGAAAACTTTAAATTTCGTCTCAAAGAAATAATTTACGTTATAGTTTTGACCAGCACTGTTTATTTGAAACGATTTTATGATTCGAAACTAATGAACTTTTATGGGGCAGATGCAAAACCACATATACCATATAAAGCGTTGTTTTAAAGCAAATTATTACCTTTAGCAACAAGAAATTTCACGTCAAAGAAACTGAAAACATCGTATCCATGCACAAATATCGAATTACGTATCAGTTTAGGCAAATACAGCTTATTTTAAACGATTCCTTGCTATAAACAAGAAAAATTTTATCAAACATATTGAAAATGTCTTATTCTCGAAAATAAGAGCAAATTATGTATCAGTTTTAACAAAAGCGGATTACTCTGTTTGATTCTATGCTTAGAGTAGAATAAACTACTATAAAACGTAATGAAAACTCTATATTCAAGCTCAAAAGAACAAATTACGTTATAGTTTTGACAAAAAAAAATATTTCGGACGACTACATATTTCGAAGTAAGCAAACTTTAATTGAACAAGTGCAAAAGCTAATACTTTGCTTTAAAATAACGATTTATGTGGTAATATGGTATTTTGCATCTGTCCTATAAAAGTTTACTCGTTTCGCTCCATTAAATCATTCGAAATAAATTATTTTGACACAACAACAACGAAAATAATTTGTTTTTGTTTAAACTGTAACATAAGTCGTTTTTATAAAACGAACTAAGACGTTTGGCATCTGTTTAGTGAAAGTTTTCTCGTTTGGGGGCATAAAATCGTTTGAAATTAAGAGTTCACAGTTTGGATTAAAACCAATGATTTTCGTTTATTCATTGTTACAAACAAGAAACCTTACATCAAAGAAACTGAAAACCTCTTATTCAGGCCCAGAAAATCAAATTACGTTTCAGTCTGGACACAAATTGCTTATTTTAGACGATTCTTTCTTTTGAACACGAAAACTTACATTAAAAAGATTAAAAACGTCTTATTCTGGCTCAAAACTGCAAATTATGTATTACTTTGGATAAAAGCAGTTTATCCTGATTACTCCTTTGCTTAGAATAGAGCAAACTTGTATAAAACTTAATGTAAACTTTAAATTTCGTCTCAAAGATATAATTTACGTTTAGTTTTGACCAGAACTGTTAATTTCAAACGATTTTATGCCCCAAACGAGAAAACTTTCACTAAACAGATGCCAAACGTCTTAGTTCGTTTTATATAAACGACATGTTACAGTTTAAACAAATAATTATTTTCGTTGTTGTGTCAAAATAATTTATTTCGAATGATTCAATGGAGCGAAACGAGTAAACTTTTATAGTACAGATGCAAAATACCATATTACCACATAAATCGTTATTTTAAAGCAAAGTATTAGCTTTTGCACTTGTTCAATTTTTTTTTCTCAAAACTATAACGTAATTTGTTCTTTTGAGCTTGAATATAAAGTTTTCATTACGTTTTATAGTAGTTTACTCTACTCTAAGCATAGAATCAAACAGAGTAATCCGCTTTTGTTAAAACTGATACATAATTTGCTCTTATTTTCAAGAATAAGACATTTTCAATATGTTTGATAAAATTTTTCTTGTTTATAGCAAGGAATCGTTTAAAATAAGCTGTATTTGCCTAAACTGATACGTAATTCGATATTTGTGCATGGATACGATGTTTTCAGTTTCTTTGACGTGAAATTTCTTGTTGCAAAAGGTAATAATTTGCTTTAAAACAACGCTTTATATGGTAATATGTGGTTTTGCATCTGCCCCATAAAAGTTCATTAGTTTCGAATCATAAAATCGTTTGAAATAAACAGTGCTGGTCAAAACTATAACGTAAATTATTTCTTTGAGACAAAATTTAAAGTTTTCATTAAGTTTTATACAAGTTTACTCTATTCTAAGTAAAGGAGTAATCAGGATAAATTGCTTTTATCTAGAGTAATATATAATTTGCAGTTTTCAGCCAGAATAAGACGTTCTTAATCTTTTTAATGTAAGTTTTTGTATTCAAAACAAAGGATCGTCTAAAGTAAGCAGTTTTTGTCCAGACTGAAACGTAATTCGAATTTCTGTGCCTAAATAAGAAGTTTTCAGTTTCTTTGATGTAAGGTTTCTTGTTTGTAACAATGAATTAACAAAAATAATTGGTTTTTATCCAAACTGTGGCATGAATCAGCTTTAAGACTATAACGCAAATCTTTTGTTTTGTGCTAAAATAAGACGTTTTTAGTCAGTTTGATATAAGTTTTCTTGTTCAAAGCAAAATATTGTCGAAAATCAACCGTTTTTGTCTAAACTGATACAAAATTCGGTGGTTTGTGTCCGAATACAAAGTTTTCAGATTCTTTAATGTTAGGTTTGCTGCTTCTAACAAAGAATCAACGAAAATATTTTGTTTTAATACAAACTACAATATAAAATGTCTTTATAGGACAAAACATGATGTTTGGCATCTGTTTAATAAAAATTTACTCGTTTGGAAGCATAGAATCATTCCAAATAAGCTATTCTCGTCGAAACTATAATGTAATTAGTATTTTGTGCTAGAATACAGCGTTTTTGTTAGATTTATTAACAGTTTTGTCTATTTTAAGCAATGAAACGAATAGGATTAGCTGCCTTTATCCAAAGTGATACATAAATTGCTCTTTTAGGCCAGATTAATACGTTTTTAGTCTGTTCGATGTAAGTTTTCTTGTTCAAAGCAAAAGATCGTCTAAAATAAGCCGTTTTTGTTTAAACTGATAAACAATTCAGACTGAGACTCAACAAAAATAATTTGTTTTACTCCAAACTGATACTTTTTCACCTTATAAGAGTCCTATAAGTGTCCGAGATACGCCGTTCTCGTCAAGTCTATAACGTAATTCGTTTTTTTGTGACAGAATACGACGTTTTCTGTCTGTTTAATATAAGTTTTTAATAATAATAATAATAACAATAATAATAATAATAATAATAATAATAATAATAATAATAATAATAATAATAATAGTAATAATAATAATAATAATAATAATAATAATAATGAAAATAATAATAGTAATAAAAGTAAGCTTAGTTTTCTAAGCAAAAATGAAGCTTATTTTGTGTGTTATATGAGCGTTTTTTCATTTCTATGCAAGAAATCATCTGTGATCTGTGTTTTTAGGCAAGAAATTGTCTAAAATTAATAACTCATTTTAAAACTGGTATAAAAATATTTACTATACAAAAGTTAATAATAATAATAATAATAATAATAATAATAATAATAATAATAATAATAATAATAATAATAGTAATAATAATAATAATAGTAATAAAAGTAAGCTTAGTTTTCTATGCAAAAATGAAGCTTATTTTGTGTGTTATATGAGCGTTTACTCATTTCTATACAAGAAATAATCTGTGATCTGTGTTTTTAGGCAAGAAATTGAATAAAATTAATAACTCATTTTAAAACTGGTATAAAAACATTTACTATACAAAAGTTAATAATAATAATAATAATAATAATAATAATAATAATAATAATAATAATAATAATAATAATAATAATAATAATAATAATAATAATAATAATAATAATAATAATAATAATAATAATAATAATAATGATAATAATACTTATAATAATGAATTTCTTTCTAAATTAAAGCTTAGTTTTTCTAAGCAAAAATGATGCTTATTTTGTGTTATCTGAGCGTTTTCTCATTTCTATGCAAGAGATCATCTGTGATCTGTGTTTTTAGACAAGAAATTGTCTAAAATTAATAACTCATTTTAAAACTGGTATAAAAACATTTACTATACAAAAGTTATAATCGGTTTTTAATAATAATTATATTAATAATAATAATAATAATAATAATAATAATAATAATAATAATAATAGTAATAATAATAATAAAAATAATAGTAATAATAATAATAATAATAATAATAATAATAATAATAATAATAATAGTAATAGTAACATAAGTAATAATAATAATAATACTTTTAATAAGAAAAAATGGAGCTTATTTTGTGGGTTACATGAGCGTTTTCTTATTTCTATGCAAAAGATCATGTGTGATCTGTGTTTTTAGGCAATCTAAGCCATTTTATAGTTTTTAATATTTAACAAATATTTGCTTTAAAATAAAATGTTTGAAAAACTGAAATTAAACTAAATTAATTGTGTCTAACACTTTAGTAGAGGAAAAAGGAGGAGACATAAAAGTCACTAAAATCTTAGAGTTGTCTTTAGTCGTCATATTAATAACAATAACAATTATAATAACAATACTAGTAGTACTAAATTTGCTTATATGCAAGCGCTTAATTAAGGTAACAGTTTTTTTGTTTTTTGCTTATATCTCGAAAACAGTGACTTCTATCAATTTTTACTTTTTCACCAAAATTAAAGGTGATAAAATTTCCTACAAAATAGTTATTTGCATTTTTCATGTAGAACTAACCATAAGCGAGATATAAGTTTGAAAATAATTAATAATTAAAAAAAAGTGTTTTAACAGAAAATGTTTTGTGATTTAAAATACACTTAATTTATTGGGTTTAATACTTTATTAGAAGAAAAAGGAGGTGACATAAAAGTCACTGAAGTCTTTAGAGTCGTTTTTAAATGCTGCATTTTTGTCTTCGTCTCAAACATTGAAAACTGAATTACATTTTTGTTCAGTAACAGTTACTGTTTTCTTATTGGTTTTTTGCTTATATCTCGAAAACAGTTACTCCTATCAAATTTTATCTTTTTTTCAAAATTAAAGCTGATTAAATTTCCAACAAAATAGTTATTTGCATTTTTCTTGTAGGACCAAGCATAAGCGAGTTATAGAGATGGATATAAATAATATTTAACAAAAATTTGCTTTAAAATAAAATGTTTGAAATACTGAAATTAAACTAAATTAATTGTGTCTAACACTTTAGTAGAGGAAAAAGAAGAAGACATAAAAGTCACTAAAGGTGTCAGAGTCGTCTTTAATCGTCATATTAATAACAATAACATTAATAATAATAATACTAATAGTACTAAATTTGCTTATATGCAAACGCTTAATTAAGTTAACAGTTTTTTGGTTTCTTGCTTATATCTCGAAAACAGTTACAACTATCAATTTTTATTTTTTTACTAAAATTAAAGCTGATAAAATTTCCTACAAAATAGTAATTTGCATTTTTCATGCAGGACTAACCATAAGCGAGATATAAGTTTGAAAATAACTAATATTTAAAAAAAAGTGCTTTAACAGAAAATGATTTGTGATTTAAAATACACTTAATTTATTGGGTCCAATACTTTATTAGAAGAAAAAGGAGGTGACATAAAAGTCACTGAAGTCTTCAGAGTCGATTTTAAATGCTGCATTTTCGTCTTCGTCTCAAACATTGAAAACTGAATTACATTTTTGTTCAGTAACAGTTACAGTTTTCTTATTGGTTTTTTGCTTATATCTCGAAAACTGTTACTCCTATCAATTTTTATCTTTATTTCAAAATTAAAGCTGATAAAATTTCCTACAAAATCGTTATTTGCATTTTTCATGTAGGACCAACCATAAGCGAGTTATAGAGTTGGATATAAATAATCTTTAACAAAAATTTGCTTTAAAATAAAATGTTTGAAAAACCGATATTAAACTAAATTAATTGGATCTAACACTTTAGTAGAGGAAAAAGGAAAAGACATAAAGTCACCAAAATCTTCAGAGTTGTTTTTAGTACTAAATTAGCTTATATGCAAGCGCTTTATTAAGTTAACAGTTTTTTGGTTTCTTGCTTATATCTCGAAAACAGTTACTACTATTAATTTTTATCTTTTTACTAAAATTAAAGCTGATAAAATTTCCTACAAAATAGTAATTTGCATTTTTCATGTAGGACTAACCATAAGCGAGATATAAGTTTGAAAATAACTAATATTTAAAAAAAAGTGTTTTAACAGAAAATGTCTTGGGATTTAAAATACACTTAATTTATTGGGTCCAATAGTTTATTAGAAGAAAAAGGAGGTGACATAAAAGTCACTGAAGTCTTCAGAGTCGATTTTAAATGCTGCATTTTCGTCTTCGTCTCAAACATTGAAAACTGAATTACATTTTTGTTCAGTAACAGTTACAGTTTTCTTATTGGTTTTTTGCTTATATCTCGAAAACTGTTACTCCTATCAATTTTTATCTTTATTTCAAAATTAAAGCTGATAAAATTTCCTACAAAATCGTTATTTGCATTTTTCATGTAGGACCAACCATAAGCGAGTTATAGAGTTGGATATAAATAATATTTAACAAAAATTTGCTTTAAAATAAAATGTTTGAAAAACTGAAATTAAACTAATTTAATTGGGTCTAACACTTTAGTAGAGGAAAAAGAAAAAGACATAAAAGTCACTAAAGGTTTCAGAGTCGTCTTTAGTCGTCATATTAATAACAATAACATTAATGATAATAATACTAATAGTACTAAATTTGCTTATATGCAAACGCTTAATTAAGGTAACAGTGTTTTGGTTTCTTGCTTATATCTCGAAAACAGTTACTCCTATCAATTTTTATCTTTTACTAAAATTAAAGCTGATAAAATTTCCTACAAAATAGTAATTTGCATTTTTCATGTAGGACTAACCATAAGCGAGATATAAGTTTGAAAATAACTAATATTTAAAAAAAAGTGCTTTAACAGAAAATGTCTTGTAATTTAAAATACACTTAATTTATTGGGTCCAATACTTTATTAGAAGAAAAAGGAGGTGACATAAAAGTCACTGAAGTCTTCAGAGTCGATTTTAAATGCTGCATTTTCGTCTTCGTCTCAAACATTGAAAACTGAATTACATTTTTGTTCAGTAACAGTTACAGTTTTCTTATTGGTTTTTTGCTTATATCTTGAAAACTGTTACTCCTATCAATTTTTATCTTTCTTTCAAAATTAAAGCTGATAAAATTTCCTACAAAATCGTTATTAGCATTTTTCTTGTAGAACCAACCATAAGCGAGTTATAGAGTTGGATATAAATAATATTTAACAAAAATTTGCTTTAAAATAAAATGTTTGAAAAACTGAAATTAAACTAGTTTAATTGTGTCTACCACTTTAGTAGAGGAAAAAGAAAAAGACATAAAAGTCACTAAAGGTTTCAGAGTCGTCTTTAGTCGTCATATTAATAACAATAACATTAATAATAATAATATTAATAGTACTAAATTTGCTTATATGCAAACGCTTAATTAAGGTAACAGTGTTTTGGTTTCTTGCTTATATCTCGAAAACAGTTACTCCTATCAATTTTTATCTTATACTAAAATTAAAGCTGATAAAATTTTCTACAAAATAGTTATTTGCATTTTTCTTGTAGGACTAAGCATAAGCGAGTTATAGAGATGGATATAAACAATATTTAACAAAAATTTGCTTTAAAATAAAATGTTTGAAATACTGAAATTAAACTAAATTAATTGTGTCTAACACTTTAGTATAGGAAAAAGGAGAAGACATAAAAGTCACCAAAGTCTTCAGAGTCGTTTTTAGTCGACATTTTAATAACAATAACATTAATAATAATAATACTAATAGTACTAAATTTGCTTATATGCAAGCGCTTTATTAAGGTAACAGTTTTTTGGTTTCTTGCTTATATCTCGAAAACAGTTACTCCTATCAATTTTTATCTTTTTACTAAAATTAAAGCTGATAAAATTTCCTACAAAATAGTTATTTGCATTTTTCTTGTAGGACCAAGCATAAGCGAGTTATAGAGATGGATATAAATAATATTTAACAAGAATTTGCTTTAAAATAAAATGTTTGAAATACTGAAATTAAACTAAATTAATTGTGTCTAACACTTTAGTAGAGGAAAAAGAAGAAGACATAAAAGTCACTAAAGGTTTCAGAGTCGTCTTTAGTCGTCATATTATTAACAATAACATTAATAATAATAATACTATTAGTACTAAATTAGCTTATATGCAAACGCTTAATTAAGGTAACAGTTTTTTGGTTTCTTGCTTATATCTCGAAAACAGTTACTCCTATCAATTTTTATCTTTTTTTATTTTTATATCAAATTTTTGTTAAAGATTATTTATATCCAACTCTATAACTAGCTTATAGTTGGTCCTACAAAAAAATGCAAAAAACTATTTTGTAAAAAATTTTAGCAGCTTTAATTTTGAAGGAAAGATAAAAATTGATAGGAGTAACTGTTTTCGAGATATAAGCAAAAAACCAAAGTGAAAACTGTAACAGTTACTAAACAAAGTGTAATTCAGTATTTAATGTTTGAGACGAAGACGAAAATGCAGCATTTACTGTCACCTCCTTTTTCTTCTAATTAAGTATTGGACCCAATAAATTAAGTGTATTTTAAATCACAAGACATTTTCTGTTAAAGCACATTTTTTTTAATTATTAATTATTTTCAAACTTATATCTTGCTTATGGTTAGTTCTACATGAAAAATGCAAATAACGATTTTGAAGGAAATTTTATCAGCTTTAATTTTGGTGAAAAGGTAAAAACTGATAGGAGTAACTGTTTTTGAGATATAAGCAAGAAACTGTTACCTTAATTAACCGCTTGCATATAAGCAAATTTAGTAATATTAGTATTATTATTATTAATGTTATTGTTATTAATATGACGACTAAAAACGACTCTCAAGACTTTGGTGACTTTTATGTCTTCTCCTTTTACCTCTACTAAAGTGTTAGTCTTAGTTTAGTTTAATTTCGGTTTTTCAAACATATTATTTTAAAGCAAATTTTTGTTAAAGATTATTTATATCCAACTCTATAACTCGCTTATGGTTGGTCCTACAAAAAAATGCAAATAACGATTTTGTAGGAAATTTTATCAGCTTTAATTTTGAAAAAAAGATAAAAATTGATAGGAGTAACTGTTTTCGAGATATAAGCAAGAAACCAAAAAACTGTTACCTTAATTAAGCGTTTGCATATAAGCAAATTTAGTACTATTAGTATTATTATTATTAATGTTATTGTTATTAATATGACGACTAAAGACGACTCTGAAACATTTAGTGACTTTTATGTCTTCTTCTTTTTCCTCTACTAAAGTGTTAGACACAATTAATTTAGTTTAATTCCGGTTTTTCAAGCATTTTATTTTAAAGCAAATTTTTGTTAAATATTATTTATATCCAACTCTATAACACGTTTATTCTTGGTCCTACAAGAAAAATGTAAATAACTATTTTGTTGGAAATTTTATCAGCTTTAATTTTGAAAGAAAGATAAAATTTGATAGGAGTAATTGTTTTCGAGATATAAGCAAAAAACCAATAAGAAAACTGTAACTGTTACTGAACAAAAATGTAATTCAGTTTTCAATGTTTGAGACGAAGACGAAAATGCAGCATTTAAAAACGACTCTGAAGACTTCAGTGACTTTTATGTTACCTTCTTTTTCTTCTAATAAAGTATTGGACCCAATAAATTAAGTGTATTTTAAATCACAAGACATTTTCTGTTAAAACACTTTTTTTTAATTATTAATTATTTTCAAACTTATATCTCGCTTATGGTTAGTTCTACATGAAAAATGCAAATAACTATTTTGTAGGAAATTTTATCACCTTTAATTTTGGTGAAAAAGTAAAAATTGTTAGGAGTAACTGTTTTCGAGATATAAGCAAAAAACAAAAAAACTGTTACCTTAAGTAAGCGCTTGCATATAAGCAAATTTAGTACTACTAGTATTGTTATTATAAATGTTATTGTTATTAATATGACGACTAAAGACAACTCTAAGACTTTAGTGACTTTTATGTCTCCTCCTTTTTCCTCTACTAAAGTGTTAGACACAATTAATTTAGTTTAATTTCAGTTTTTCAAACATTTTATTTTAAAGCAAATTTTTGTTAAATATTAAAAACTATAAAATGGGTTAGATTGCCTAAAAACACAGATCACACATGATCTTTTGCATAGAAATGAGAAAACGCTCATGTAACACACAAAATAAGCCCCATTTTTCCTTATTAAAAGTATTATTATTATTATTACTTATGTTACTATTACTATTATTATTATTATTATTATTATTATTATTATTATTATTATTATTACTATTATTTTTATTATTATTATTACTATTATTATTATTATTATTATTATTATTATTAATTTTATTATTATTAAAAACTAATTATAACTTTTATATAGTAAATGTTTTTATACCAGTTTTAAAATGAGTTATTAATTTTAGACAATTTGTTGCCTAAAAACACAGATCACAGATGATTTCTTGCATAGAAATGAGAAAACGCTCATATAACACACAAAATAAGCTTCATTTTTGCTTAGAAAACTAAGCTTACTTTTATTACTATTATTATTTTCATTATTATTATTATTAATATTATTATTATTATTATTACTATTATTATTATTATTATTATTATTATTATTATTATTATTATTATTATTATTATTATTATTATTGTTATTATTATTATTATTAAAAACTTATATTAAACAGACAGAAAATGTCGTATTCTGACACAAAAAAACGAATTACGTTATAGACTTGACGAGATCGGCGTATTTCGGACTCTTATAGGACTCTTATAGGGTCAAAAAGTATCAGTTTGGATTAAAACAAATTATTTTTGTTGAGTCTCAGTCTGAATTGTTTATCAGTTCAAACAAAAACGGCTTATTTTAGACGATCTTTTGCTTTGAACAAGAAAACTTACATCGAACAGATTAAAAACGTATTAATCTGGCATAAAAGAGCAATTTATGTATCACTTCGGATAAAGGCAGCTAATCCTATTCGTTTTATTGCTTAAAATAGACAAAATTGTTAATAAATCTAACAAAAACGCTGTATTCTAGCACAAAATACTAATTACATTATATTTTCGACGAGAATAGCTTATTTGGAATGATTCTATGCTTCCAAACGAGTAAATTTTTATTAAACAGCTGCCAAACATCATGTTTTGTCCTATAAAGACATTTTATATTGCAGTTTGTATTAAAACAAAATATTTTCGTTGATTCTTTGTTAGAAGCAGCAAACCTAACATTAAAGAATCTGAAAACTTTGTATTCGGACACAAACCACCGAATTTTGTATCAGTTTAGACAAAAACGGTTAATTTTCGACAATATTTTGCTTTGAACAAGAAAACTTATATCAAACTGACTAAAAACGTCTTATTTTAGCACAAAACAAAAGATTTGCGTTATAGTCTTAACGAGAGCTGTTAATTTCAAACGGTTCTATGCTTTGAAACGAGTAAACTTTCACTGTACAGAGGAAAAACATCTTATTTCGCCTTTTAAAAACGATTCATGCAACAGTTTGGATAAAAACCAATTATTTTCGTTAATTCATTGTTACAAACATGAAACCTTACATCAAAGTAACTGAAAACCCCTTATTCAGGCACAGAAATTCGAATTACGTTTCAGTCTGGACAAAAACTGCTTACTTTAGACGATCCTTTGTTTTGAATACAAAAACTTACATTAAAAAGATTAAAAACGTCTTATTCTGGCTGAAAACTGCAAATTATATATTACTCTAGATAAAAGCAATTTATCCTGATTACTCCTTTACTTAGAATAGAGTAAACTTGTATAAAACTTAATAAAAACTTTAAATTTCGTCTCAAAGAAATAATTTACGTTATAGTTTTGACCAGCACTGTTTATTTCAAACGATTTTATGATTCGAAACTAATGAACTTTTATGGGGCAGATGCAAAACCACATATTACAATATAAAGCGTTGTTTTAAAGCAAATTATTACCTTTTGCAACAAGAAATTTCACGTCAAAGAAACTGAAAACATCGTATCCATGCACAGATATCGAATTACGTATCAGTTTAGGCAAATACAGCTTATTTTAAACGATTCCTTGCTATAAACAAGAAAAATTTTATCAAACATATTGAAAATGTCTTATTCTCGAAAATAGGAGCAAATTATGTATCAGTTTTAACAAAAGCGGATTACTCTGTTTGATTCTATGCTTAGAGTAGAGTAAACTACTATAAAACGTAATGAAAACTCTATATTCAAGCTCAAAAGAACAAATTACGTTATAGTTTTGACAAAAAAAAAATTATTTCGGACGACTACATATTTCGAAGTAAGCAAACTTTAATTGAACAAGTGCAAAAGCTAATACTTTGCTTTGAAATAACGATTTATGTGGTAATATGGTATTTTGCATCTGTCCTATAAAAGTTTACTCGTTTCGCTCCATTGAATCATTCGAAATAAATTATTTTGACACAACAACGAAAATAATTTTTTTGTTTAAACTGTAACATGTCGTTTTTATAAAACGAACTAAGACGTTTGGCATCTGTTTAGTGAAAGTTTTCTCGTTTGGGGGCATAAAATCGTTTGAAATTAACAGTTCTGGTCAAAACTATAACGTAAATTATTTCTTTGAGACGAAATTTAAAGTTTTCATTAAGTTTTATACAAGTTTGCTCTATTCTAAGCAAAGGAGTAATCAGGATAAACTGCTTTTATCCAAAGTAATACATAATTTGCAGTTTTGAGCCAGAATAAGACGTTTTTAATCTTTTTAATGTAAGTTTTCGTGTTCAAAAGAAAGAATCGTCTAAAATAAGCAATTTGTGTCCAGACTGAAACGTAATTTGATTTTCTGGGCCTGAATAAGAGGTTTTCAGTTTCTTTGATGTAAGGTTTCTTGTTTGTAACAATGAATAAACGAAAATCATTGGTTTTAATCCAAACTGTGACATAAATCGTTTTTTAAAGGCGAAATCAGACGTTTTGCCTCTGTTCAGTGAAAGTATACTGGTTTCAAAGCATAGAATCGTTTGAAATTAACAGTTCTCGTCAAGACTATAACGCAAATCTTTAAAGTGATACAAAGAAATAATTTACGTAATAGTTTTGACCAGAACTGTTAATTTCAAACGATTTTATGCCCCCAAACGAGAAAACTTTCACTAAACAGATGCCAAACGTCTTAGTTCGTTTTATAAAAGCGACTTATGTTACAGTTTAAACAAAAACAAATTATTTGTGTTGTTGTTGTGTCAAAATAATTTATTTCTAATGATTTAATGGAGCGAAACGGGTAAACTTTTATAGGACAGATGCAAAATACCATATTACCACATAAATCATTATTTTAAAGCAAAGTATTAGCTTTTGCACATGTTCAATTAAAGTTTGCTTACTTCGAAGTATGTAATCGTCCGAAATATTTTTTTTTGTTAAAACTATAACGTAATTTGTTCTTTTGAGCTTGAATATAGAGTTTTCATTACGTTTTATAGTAGTTTACTCTACTCTAAGCATAGAATCAAACGGAGTAATCCGCTTTTGTTAAAACTGATACATAATTTGCTCTTATTTTCGAGAATAAGACGTTTTCAATATGCTTGATAAAATTTTTCTTGTTTATAGCAAGGAATCGTTTAAAATAAGCTGTATTAGCCTAAACTGATACGTAATTCGATATTTGTGCATGGATACGATGTTTTCAGTTTCTTTGACGTGAAATTTCTTGTTGCAAAAGGTAATAATTTGCTTTAAAACAACGCTTTATATTGTAATATGTGGTTTTGCATCTGCCCCATAAAAGTTCATTAGTTTCGAATCATAAAATCGTTTGAAATAAACAGTTCTGGTCAAAACTATAACGTAAATTATTTCTTTGAGACGAAATTTAAAGTTTTCATTAAGTTTTATACAAGTTTACTCTATTCTAAGTAAAGGAGTAATCAGGATAAATTGCTTTTATCTAGAGTAATATATAATTTGCAGTTTTCAGCCAGAATAAGACGTTTTTAATCTTTTTAATGTAAGTTTTCGTGTTCAAAACAAAGGATCGTCTAAAATAAGCAGTTTTTGTCCAGACTGAAACGTAATTCGAATTTCTGTGCCTAAATAAGGGGTTTTCAGTTTCTTTGATGTAAGGTTTCTTGTTTGTAACAATGAATTAACAAAAATAATTGGTTTTTATCCAAACTGTGGCATGAATCAGCTTTAAGACTATAACGCAAATCTTTTGTTTTGTGCTAAAATAAGACGTTTTTAGTCAGTTTGATATAAGCTTTCTTGTTCAAAGCAAAATATTGTCGAAAATCAACCGTTTTTGTCTAAACTGAAACAAAATTCGGTGGTTTGTGTCCGAATACAAAGTTTTCAGATTCTTTAATGTTAGGTTTGCTGCTTCTAACAAAGAATCAACGAAAATATTTTGTTTTAATACAAACTGCAATATAAAATGTCTTTATAGGACAAAACATGATGTTTGGCATCTGTTTATTAAAAATTTACTCGTTTGGAAGCATAGAATCATTCCAAATAAGCTATTCTCGTCGAAACTATAATGTAATTAGTATTTTGTGCTAGAATACAGCGTTTTTGTTAGATTTATTAACAATTTTGTCTATTTTAAGCAATGAAACGAATAGGATTAGCTGCCTTTATCCAAAGTGATACATAAATTGCTCTTTTATGCCAGATTAATACGTTTTTAGTCTGTTCGATGTAAGTTTTCTTGTTCAAAGCAAAAGATCGTCTAAAGTAAGCCGTTTTTGTTTGAACTGATGAACAATTCAGACTGAGAGTCAACAAAAATAATTTGTTTTAATCCAAACTGATAATTTTTGACCCTATAAGAGTCCTATAAGAGTCCGAGATACGCCGTTCTCGTCAAGTCTATAACGTAATTCGTTTTTTTGTGTCAGAATACGACGTTTTCTGTCTGTTTAATATAAGTTTTCAATAATAATAATAATAATAACAATAATAATAATAATAATAATAATAATAATAATAACAATAATAATAATAATAATAATAATAATAATAATAATAATAATAATAATAATAATAATAATAATAATAATAATAATAATAATAAAAATAATAATAGAAATAAAAGCAAGCTTAGTTTTCTAAGCAAAAATGAAGCTTATTTTGTGTGTTATATGAGCGCTTTCTCATTTCTATGCAAGAAGTCATCTGTGATCTGTATTTTTAGGCAAGAAATTGTCTAAAATTAATAACTCATTTTAAAACTGGTATAAAAACATTTACTATACAAAAGTTAATAATAATAATAATAATAATAATAATAATAATAATAATAATAATAATAATAATAATAATAATAATAATAATAATAATAGTAATAATAATAATAATAATAGTAATAATAATAATAATAATAGTAATAATAATAATAATAATAATAATAATAATACTTATAATAATGAATTTCTTTCTAAATTAAAGCTTAGTTTTTCTAAGCAAAAATGATGCTTATTTTGTGTGTTATATGAGCGTTTTCTCATTTCTATGCAAGAGATCATCTGTGATCTGTGTTTTTAGGCAAGAAATTGAATAAAATTAATAACTCATTTTAAAACTGGTATAAAAACATTTACTATACAAAAGTTATAATCGGTTTTTAATAATAATTATATTAATAATAATAATAATAATAATAATAATAATAATAATAATAATAATAATAATAATAATAATAATAATAATAATAATAATAATAATAATAATAATAATAATAGTAATAATAATAATAAAAATAATAGTAATAATAATAATAATAATAAAAATAAAAATAATAGTAGTAGTAAAAGTAAGCTTAGTTTTCTAAGCCAAAATGAAGCTTATTATGTGTTATATGAGCGTTTTCTCATTTCTATGCAAAAGATCATGTGTGATCTGTGTTTTAAGTTGTGTCAGAATACGACGTTTTCTGTCTGTTTAATATAAGTTTTTAATAATAATAATAATAATAATAATAATAATAATAATAATAATAATAATAATAATAATAATAATAACAATAATAATAATAATAATAATAATAATAATAATAATAATAGTAATAGTAACAAAAGTAATAATAATAATAATACTTTTAAAAAGGAAAAATGGAGCTTATTTTGTGTGTTACATGAGCGTTTTCTCATTTTTATGCAAAAGATCATGTGTGATCTGTGTTTTTAGGCAATCTAAGCCAATTTATAGTTTTTAATATTTAACAAAAATTTGCTTTAAAATAAAATGTTTGAAAAACCGAAATTAAACTAAATTAATTGTGTCTAACACTTTAGTAGAGGAAAAAGGAGGAGACATAAAAGTCACTAAAGTCTTAAAGTTGTCTTTAGTCGTCATATTAATAACAATAACATTTATAATAACAATACTAGTAGTACTAAATTTGCTTATATGCAAGCGCTTAATTAAGGTAACAGTTTTTTTGTTTTTTGCCTATATCTCGAAAACAGTTACTCCTATGAATTTTTGTCTTTCTTTCAAAATTAAAGCTGATAAAATATGCTACAAAATAGTTATTTGCATTTTTCTTGTAGGACCAACCATAAGCGAGTTATAGAGTTGGATATAAATAATATTTAACAAAAATTTGCTTTAAAATAAAATGTTTGAAAAACGGAAATTAAACTAATTTAACTGTGTCTAACACTTTAGTAGAGAAAAAAGGAAAAGACATAAAAGTCACTAAAGGTTTCAGAGTTGTCTTTAGTTGTCATATTAATAACAATAACATTAATAATAATAATACTAATAGTACTAAATTTGCTTATATGCAAACGCTTAATTAAGGTAACAGTGTTTTGGTTTCTTGCTTATATCTCGAAAACAGTTACTCCTATCAATTTTTATCTTTTTACTAAAATTCAAGCTGATAAAATTTCCTACAAAATAGTTATTTGCATTTTTCATGTAGGACTAACCATAAGCGAGATATATGATTGAAAATAATTAATATTTAAAAAAAAAGTGCTTTAACAGAAAATGTCTTGTGATTTAAAATACACTTAATTTATTGGGTCCAATACTTTATTAGAAGAATAAGAAAGTGACATAAAAGTCACTGAAGTCTTCAGAGTCGTTTTTAAATGCTGCAGTTTCGTCTTCGTCTCAAACATTGAAAACTGAATTACATTTTTGTTCAGTAACAGTCACAGTTTTCTTATTGGTTTTTTGCTTATATCTCGAAAACAGTTACTCCTATCAATTTTTATCTTTCTGTCAAAATTAAAGCTGATAAAATTTCCTACAAAATAGTTATTTGCATTTTTCTTGTAAGACCAACCATAAGCGAGTTATAGAGTTGGATATAAATAATATTTAACAAAAATTTGCTTTAAAATAAAATGTTTGAAAGACTGAAATTAAACTAATTTAATTGTGTCTAACACTTTAGTAGAGGAAAAAGAAGAAGACATAAAAGTCACTAAAGGTTTCAAAGTTGTCTTTAATCGTCATATTAATAACAATAACATTAATAATAATAATACTAATAGTACTAAATTTGCTTATATGCAAACGCTTAATTAAGGTAACAGTGTTTTGGTTTCTTGCTCATATCTCGAAAACAGTTACTCCTATCAATTTTTATCTTTTTACTAAAATTCAAGCTGATAAAATTTCCTACAAAATAGTTATTTGCATTTTTTATGTAGGACTAACCATAAGCGAGATATAAGATTGAAAATAATTAATATTTAAAAAAGAAGTGCTTTAACAGAAAATGTCTTGTGATTTAAGATACACTTAATTTATTAGGTCCAATACTTTATTAAAAAAAAAAGGGGGTGACATATAAGTCACTGAAGTCTTCAGAGTCGATTTTAAATGCTGCATTTTCGTCTTCGTCTCAAACATTGAAAACTGAATTACATTTTTGTTCTGAAACGGTAACAGTTTTTACTTTGGTTTTTTGCTTATATCTCGAAAACAGTTACTCCTATCAATTTTTATCTTTCTTTCAAAATTAAAGCTGATAACATTTCCTACAAAATAGTTATTTGCATTTTTCTTGTAAGACCAACCATAAGCGAGTTATAAAGTTGGATATAAATAATATTTAACAAAAACTTGCTTAAAAATAAAATGTTTGAAATACTGAAATTAAACTAAATTAATTGTGTCTAACACTTTAGTAGAGAAAAAAGAAAAAGACATAAAAGTCACCAAAGTCTTCAGAATCGTTTTTAGTCGTCATATTAATAACAATAACATTAATAATAATAATACTAATAGTACTAAATCTGCTTATATGCAAGCGCTTTATTAAGGTAACAGTTTTTTGGTTTCTTGCTTATATCTCGAAAACAGTTACTCCTATGAATTTTTGTCTTTCTTTCAAAATTAAAGCTGATAAAATATTCTACAAAATAGTTATTTGCATTTTTCTTGTAGGACCAACCATAAGCGAGTTATAGAGTTGGATATAAATAATATTTAACAAAAATTTGCTTTAAAATAAAATGTTTGAAAAACGGAAATTAAACTAAATTAACTGTGCCTAACACTTTAGTAGAGAAAAAAGGAAAAGACATAAAAGTCACTAAAGGTTTCAGAGTTGTCTTTAGTTGTCATATTAATAACAATAACATTAATAATAATAATACTAATAGTACTAAATTTGCTTATATGCAAACGCTTAATTAAAGTAACAGTGTTTTGGTTTCTTGCTTATATCTCGAAAACAGTTACTCCTATCAATTTTTATTTTTTTACTAAAATTCAAGCTGATAAAATTTCCTACAAAATAGTTATTTGCATTTTTCATGTAGGACTAACCATAAGCGAGATATATGATTGAAAATAATTAATATTTAAAAAAAAAGTGCTTTAACAGAAAATGTCTTGTGATTTAAAATACACTTAATTTATTGGGTCCAATACTTTATTAGAAGAAAAAGGAAGTGACATAAAAGTCACTGAAGTCTTCAGAGTCGTTTTTAAATGCTGCAGTTTCGTCTTCGTCTCAAACATTGAAAACCGAATTACATTTTTGTTCAGTAACAGTCACAGTTTTCTTATTGGTTTTTTGCTTATATCTCGAAAACAGTTACTCCTATCAATTTTTATCTTTCTTTCAAAATTAAAGCTGATAAAATTTCCTACAAAATAGTTATTTGCATTTTTCTTGTAGGACCAACCATAAGCGAGTTATAGAGTTGGATATAAATAATATTTAACAAAAATTTGCTTTAAAATAAAATGTTTGAAAAACTGAAATTAAACTAATTTAATTGTGTCTAACACTTTAGTAGAGAAAAAAGAAGAAGACATAAAAGTCACTAAAGGTTTCAAAGTTGTCTTTAATCGTCATATTAATAACAATAACATTAATAATAATAATACTAATAGTACTAAATTTGCTTATATGCAAACGCTTAATTAAGGTAACAGTGTTTTGGTTTCTTGCTCATATCTCGAAAACAGTTACTCCTATCAATTTTTATCTTTTTACTAAAATTCAAGCTGATAAAATTTCCTACAAAATAGTTATTTGCATTTTTTATGTAGGACTAACCATAAGCGAGATATAAGATTGAAAATAATTAATATTTAAAAAAGAAGTGCTTTAACAGAAAATGTCTTGTAATTTAAAATACACTTAATTTATTAGGTCCAATACTTTATTAAAAAAAAAAGGGGGTGACATATAAGTCACTGAAGTCTTCAGGGTCGATTTTAAATGCTGCATTTTCGTCTTCGTCTCAAACATTAAAAACTGAATTACATTTTTGTTCTGAAACGGTAACAGTTTTTACTTTGGTTTTTTGCTTATATCTCGAAAACAGATACTCCTATCAATTTTTATCTTTCTTTCAAAATTAAAGCTGATAACATTTCCTACAAAATAGTTATTTGCATTTTTCTTGTAAGACCAACCATAAGCGAGTATAGAGTTGGATATAAATAATATTTAACAAAAATTTGCTTTAAAATAAAATGTTTGAAAAACTGAAATTAAACTAAATTAATTGTGTCTAACACTTTAGTAGAGAAAAAAGAAGAAGACATAAAAGTCACCAAAGTCTTCAGAATCGTTTTTAGTCGTCATATTAATAACAATAACATTAATAATAATAATACTAATAGTACTAAATCTGCTTATATGCAAGCGCTTTATTAAGGTAACAGTTTTTTGGTTTCTTGCTTATATCTCGAAAACAGTTACTCCTATGAATTTTTGTCTTTCTTTCAAAATTAAAGCTGATAAAATATTCTACAAAATAGTTATTTGCATTTTTCTTGTAGGACCAACCATAAGCGAGTATAGAGTTGGATATAAATAATATTTAACAAAAATTTGCTTTAAAATAAAATGTTTGAAAAACTGAAATTAAACTAATTTAACTGTGTCTAACACTTTAGTAGAGAAAAAAGGAAAAGACATAAAAGTCACTAAAGGTTTCAGAGTTGTCTTTAGTTGTCATATTAATAACAATAACATTAATAATAATAATACTAATAGTACTAAATTTGCTTATATGCAAACGCTTAATTAAGGTAACAGTGTTTTGGTTTCTTGCTTATATCTCGAAAACAGTTACTCCTATCAATTTTTATCTTTTAACTAAAATTCAAGCTGATAAAATTTCCTACAAAATAGTTATTTGCATTTTTCATGTAGGACTAACCATAAGCGAGATATATGATTGAAAATAATTAATATTTAAAAAAAAAGTGCTTTAACAGAAAATGTCTTGTGATTTAAAATACACTTAATTTATTGGGTCCAATACTTTATTAGAAGAAAAAGGAAGTGACATAAAAATCACTGAAGTCTTCAGAGTCGTTTTTAAATGCTGCAGTTTCGTCTTCGTCTCAAACATTGAAAACCGAATTACATTTTTGTTCAGTAGCAGTCACAGTTTTCTTATTGGATTTTTGCTTATATCTCGAAAACAGTTACTCCTATCAATTTTTATTTTTTTTTTAAAATTAAAGCTGATAAAATTTCCTACAAAATAGTTATTTGCATTTTTCTTGTAGGACCAACCATAAGCGAGTTATAGAGTTGGATATAAATAATATTTAACAAAAATTTGCTTTAAAATAAAATGTTTGAAAAACTGAAATTAAACTAATTTAATTGTGTCTAACACTTTAGTAGAGGAAAAAGAAGAAGACAAGAAAGACAAAAATTCATAGGAGTAACTGTTTTCGAGATATAAGCAAGAAACCAAAAAACTGTTACCTTAATAAAGCGCTTGCATATAAGCAGATTTAGTACTATTAGTATTATTATTATTAATGTTATTGTTATTAATATGACGACTAAAAACGATTTTGAAGACTTTGGTGACTTTTATGTCTTTTTCTTTTTTCTCGACTAAAGTGTTAGACACAATTAAATTAGTTTAATTTCAGTTTTTCAAACATTTTATTTTAAAGCAAATTTTTGTTAAATATTATTTATATCCAACTTTATAACTCGCTTATGGTTGGTCCTACAAGAAAAATGCAAATAACTATTTTGTAGGAAATATTATCAGCTTTAATTTTAAAAGAAAGATAAAAATTGATAGGAGTAACTGTTTTCGAGATATAAGCAAAAAACCAAAGTAAAAACTGTTACCGTTTCAGAACAAAAATGTAATTCAGTATTCAATGTTTGAGACGAAGACGAAAATGCAGCATTTAAAATCGACTCTGAAGACTTCAGTGACTTATATGTCACTCCCTTTTTTTTCTAATAAAGTATTGGACCTAATAAATTAAGTGTATTTTAAATCACAAGACATTTTCTGTTAAAGCACTTCTTTTTTAAATATTAATTATTTTCAATCTTATATCTCGCTTATGGTTAGTCCTACATAAAAAATGCAAATAATTATTTTGTAGGAAATTTTATCAGCTTGAATTTTAGTAAAAAGATAAAAGTTGATAGGAGTAACTGTTTTCGAGATATGAGCAAGAAACCAAAACACTGTTACCTTAATTAAGCGTTTGCATATAAGCAAATTTAGTACTATTAGTATTATTATTATTAATGTTATTGTTATTAATATGACGATTAAAGACAACTTTGAAACCTTTAGTGACTTTTATGTCTACTTCTTTTTCCTCTACTAAAGTGTTAGACACAATTAAATTAGTTTAATTTCAGTTTTTCAAACATTTTATTTTAAAGCAAATTTTTGTTAAATATTATTTATATCCAACTTTATAACTCGCTTATGGTTGGTCCTACAAGAAAAATGCAAATATTTATTTTGTAGGAAATTTTATCAGCTTTAATTTTGACAGAAAGATAAAAATTGATAGGAGTAACTGTTTTCGAGATATAAGCAAAAAACCAATAAGAAAACTGTGACTGTTACTGAACAAAAATGTAATTCAGTTTTCAATGTTTGAAACGAAGACGAAACTGCAGCATTTAAAAACGACTCTGAAGACTTCAGTGACTTTTATGTCACTTCCTTTTTCTTCTAATAAAGTATTGGACCCAATAAATTAAGTGTATTTTAAATCACAAGACATTTTCTGTTAAAGCACTTTTTTTTTAAATATTAATTGCTTTCAATCATATATCTCGCTTATGGTTAGTCCTACATGAAAAATGCAAATAACTATTTTATAGGAAATTTTATCAGCTTGAATTTTAGTAAAAAGATAAAAATTGATAGGAGTAACTGTTTTCGAGATATAAGCAAGAAACCAAAACACTGTTACCTTAATTAAGCGTTTGCATATAAGCAAATTTAGTACTATTAGTATTATTATTATTAATGTTATTGTTATTAATATGACAACTAAAGACAACTCTGAAACCTTTAGTGACTTTTATGTCTTTTCCTTTTTCCTCTACTAAAGTGTTAGACACAATTAAATTAGTTTAATTTCAGTTTTTCAAACATTTTATTTTAAAGCAAATTTTTGTTAAAAATTATTTATATCCAACTCTATAACTCGCTTATGGTTGGCCCTACAAGAAAAATGCAAATAACTGTTTTGTAGGAAATTTTATCAGCTTTAATTTTGAAAAAAAGACAAAAATTCATAGGAGTAACTGTTTTCGAGATATAAGCAAGAAACCAAAAAACTGTTACCTTAATAAAACGCTTGCATATAAGCAGATTTAGTACTATTAGTATTATTATTATTAATGTTATTGTTATTAATATGACGACTAAAAACGATTTTGAAAACTTTGGTGACTTTTATGTCTTTTTCTTTTTTCTCTACTAAAGTGTTAGACACAATTAATTTAGTTTAATTTCAGTATTTCAAACATTTTATTTTTAAGCAAGTTTTTGTTAAATATTATTTATATCCAACTTTATAACTCGCTTATGGTTGGTCCTACAAGAAAAATGCAAATAACTATTTTGTAGGAAATGTTATCAGCTTTAATTTTGAAAGAAAGATAAAAATTGATAGGAGTAACTGTTTTCGAGATATAAGCAAAAAACCAATGTAAAAACTGTTACCGTTTCAGAACAAAAATATAATTCAGTTTTCAATGTTTGAGACGAAGACGAAAATGCAGCATTTAAAATCGACTCTGAAGACTTCAGTGACTTATATGTCACCCCCTTTTTTTCTAATAAAGTATTGGACCTAATAAATTAAGTGTATTTTAAGTCACAAGACATTTTCTGTTAAAGCACTTCTTTTTTAAATATTAATTATTTTCAATCTTATATCTCGCTTATGGTTAGTCCTACATAAAAAATGCAAATAATTATTTTGTAGGAAATTTTATCAGCTTGAATTTTAGTAAAAAAATAAAAATTGATAGGAGTAACTGTTTTCGAGATATGAGCAAGAAACCAAAACACTGTTACCTTAATTAAGCGTTTGCATATAAGCAAATTTAGTACTATTAGTATTATTATTATTAATGTTATTGTTATTAATATGACGATTAAAGACAACTTTGAAACCTTTAGTGACTTTTATGTCTTCTTCTTTTTCCTCTACTAAAGTGTTAGACACAATTAAATTAGTTTAATTTCAGTTTTTCAAACATTTTATTTTAAAGCAAATTTTTGTTAAATATTATTTATATCCAACTCTATAACTCGCTTATGGTTAGTCCTACAAGAAAAATACAAATAACTATTTTGTAGAATATTTTATCAGCTTTGATTTTGAAAGAAAGACAAAAATTCATAGGAGTAACTGTTTTCGAGATATAAGCAAGAAACCAAAAAACTGTTACCTTAATAAAGCGCTTGCATATAAGCAGATTTAGTACTATTAGTATTATTATTAATAATGTTATTGTTATTAATATGACGACTAAAAACGATTCTGAAGACTTTGGTGACTTTTATGTCTTTTTCTTTTTTCTCTACTAAAGTGTTAGACTCAATTAATTTAGTTTAATTTCGGTTTTTCAAACATTTTATTTAAAGCAAATTTTTGTTAAATATTATTTATATCCAACTCTATAACTCGCTTATGGTTGGTCCTACAAGAAAAATGCAAACAACTATTTTGTAGGAAGCTTTATCAGCTTTAATTTTAAAAGAAAGATAAAAATTGATAGGAGTAACTGTTTTCGAGATATAAGCAAAAAACCAATAAGAAAACTGTAACAGTTACTGAACAAAAATGTAATTCAGTTTTCAATGTTTGAGACGAAGACAAAAATGCAGCATTTACAAACGACTCTAAAGACTTCAGTGACCTTTCTGTCACCTCTTTTTTCTTCTAATAAAGTATTGGACCCAATAAATTAAGTGTATTTTAAATCACAAGACATTTTCTGTTGAAGCACTTTTTTTTAAATTTTAATTATTTTCAAACTTATATCTCGCTTATGGTTAGTCCTACATTAAAAATGCAATTAACTATTTTGTAGGAAATTTTATCAGCTTTAATTTTAGTAAAAAGATAAAAATTGATAGGAGTAACTGTTTTCGAGATATAGGCAAGAAACCAAAACACTGTTACCTTAATTAAGCGTTTGCATATAAGCAAATTTAGTACTATTAGTATTATTATTATTAATGTTATTGTTATTAATATTACGATTAAAGACAACTTTGAAACCTTTAGTGACTTTTATGTCTTCTTCTTTTTCCTCTACTAAAGTGTTAGACACAATTAAATTAGTTTAATTTCAGTTTTTCAAACATTTTATTTTAAAGCAAATTTTTGTTAAATATTATTTATATCCAACTCTATAACTCGCTTATGGTTGGTCCTACAAGAAAAATGCAAATAACTATTTTGTAGGAAATTTTATCAGCTTTAATTTTGAAAAAAAGATAAAAATTGATAGGAGTAACTGTTTTCGAGATATAAGCAAAAAACCAATAAGAAAACTGTGACTGTTACTGAACAAAAATGTAATTCGGTTTTCAATGTTTGAGACGAAGACGAAACTGCAGCATTTAAAAACGACTCTGAAGACTTCAGTGACTTTTATGTCACTTCCTTTTTCTTCTAATAAAGTATTGGACCCAATAAATTAAGTGTATTTTAAATCACAAGACATTTTCTGTTAAAGCACTTTTTTTTTAAATATTAATTATTTTTAATCATATATCTCGCTTATGGTTAGTCCTACATGAAAAATGCAAATAACTATTTTGTAGGAAATTTTATCAGCTTGAATTTTAGTAAAAAGATAAAAATTGATAGGAGTAACTGTTTTCGAGATATGAGCAAGAAACCAAAACACTGTTACCTTAATTAAGCGTTTGCATATAAGCAAATTTAGTACTATTAGTATTATTATTATTAATGTTATTGTTATTAATATGACGATTAAAGACAACTTTGAAACTTTTAGTGACTTTTATGTCTTCTTCTTTTTCCTCTACTAAAGTGTTAGACACAGTTAAATTAGTTTAATTTCAGTTTTTCAAACATTTTATTTTAAAGCAAATTTTTGTTAAATATTATTTATATCCAACTCTATAACTCGCTTATGGTTGGTCCTACAAGAAAAATGCAAATAACTATTTTGTAGAATATTTTATCAGCTTTAATTTTGAAAGAAAGACAAAAATTCATAGGAGTAACTGTTTTCAAGATATAAGCAAGAAACCAAAAAACTGTTACCTTAATAAAGCGCTTGCATATAAGCAGATTTAGTACTATTAGTATTATTATTATTAATGTTATTGTTATTAATATGACGACTAAAAACGATTCTGAAGACTTTGGTGACTTTTATGTCTTTTTCTTTTTTCTCTACTAAAGTGTTAGACACAATTAATTTAGTTTAATTTCAGTATTTCAAACATTTTATTTTTAAGCAAGTTTTTGTTAAATATTATTTATATCCAACTTTATAACTCGCTTATGGTTGGTCCTACAAGAAAAATGCAAATAACTATTTTGTAGGAAATGTTATCAGCTTTAATTTTGAAAGAAAGATAAAAATTGATAGGAGTAACTGTTTTCGAGATATAAGCAAAAAACCAAAGTAAAAACTGTTACCGTTTCAGAACAAAAATGTAATTCAGTTTTCAATGTTTGAGACGAAGACGAAAATGCAGCATTTAAAATCGACTCTGAAGACTTCAGTGACTTATATGTCACCCCCTTTTTTTTTTTAATAAAGTATTGGACCTAATAAATTAAGTGTATTTTAAATCACAAGACATTTTCTGTTAAAGCACTTTTTTTTTAAATATTAATTATTTTTAATCATATATCTCGCTTATGGTTAGTCCTACATGAAAAATGCAAATAACTATTTTGTAGGAAATTTTATCAGCTTGAATTTTAGTAAAAAGATAAAAATTGATAGGAGTAACTGTTTTCGAGATATGAGCAAGAAACCAAAACACTGTTACCTTAATTAAGCGTTTGCATATAAGCAAATTTAGTACTATTAGTATTATTATTATTAATGTTATTGTTATTAATATGACGATTAAAGACAACTTTGAAACTTTTAGTGACTTTTATGTCTTCTTCTTTTTCCTCTACTAAAGTGTTAGACACAATTAAATTAGTTTAATTTCAGTTTTTCAAACATTTTATTTTAAAGCAAATTTTTGTTAAATATTATTTATATCCAACTCTATAACTCGCTTATGGTTGGTCCTACAAGAAAAATGCAAATAACTATTTTGTAGGAAATTTTATCAGCTTTAATTTTGACAGAAAGATAAAAATTGATAGGAGTAACTGTTTTCGAGATATAAGCAAAAAACCAATAAGAAAACTGTGACTGTTACTGAACAAAAATGTAATTCAGTTTTCAATGTTTGAGACGAAGACGAAACTGCAGCGTTTAAAAACGACTCTGAAGACTTCAGTGACTTTTATGTCACTTCCTTTTTCTTCTAATAAAGTATTGGACCCAATAAATTAAGTGTATTTTAAATCACAAGACATTTTCTGTTAAAGAACTTTTTTTTTAAATATTAATTATTTTCAATCATATATCTCGCTTATGGTTAGTCCTACATGAAAAATGCAAATAACTATTTTGTAGGAAATTTTATCAGCTTGAATTTTAGTAAAAAGGTAAAAATTGATAGGAGTAACTGTTTTCGAGATATAAGCAAGAAACCAAAAAATTGTTACCTGAATTAAGCGTTTGCATGTAAGCAAATTTAGTACTATTAGTATTATTATTATTAATGTTATTGTTATTAATATGACGACTAAAAACGATTCTGAAGACTTTGGTGACTTTTATGTCTTTTTCTTTTTTCTCTACTAAAGTGTTAGACACAATTAATTTAGTTTAATTTCAGTATTTCAAACATTTAATTTTTAAGCAAGTTTTTGTTAAATATTATTTATATCCAACTTTATAACTCGCTTATGGTTGGCCCTACAAGAAAAATGCAAATAACTATTTTGTAGGAAATTTTATCAGCTTTATTTTGAAAAAAAAATAAAAACTGATAGGAGTAATTGTTTTCGAGATATAAGCAAAAAACCAAAGTGAAAACTGTTACCGTTTCAGAACAAAAATGTAATTCAGTTTTCAATGTTTGAGACGAAGACGAAAATGCAGCATTTACAATCGACTCTGAAGACTTCAGTGACTTATATGTCACCCCCTTTTTCTTCTAATAAAGAATTGGACCTAATAAATTAAGTGTATTTTAAATCACAAGACATTTTCTGTTAAAGCACTTTTTTTTAAATATTAATTACTTTCAAACTTATATCTCGCTTATGGTTAGTCCTACATGAAAAATGCAAATAACTATTTTGTAGGAAATTTTATCAGCTTAAATTTTAGTAAAAAGATAAAAATTGATAGGAGTAACTGTTTTCGAGATATAAGCAAGAAACCAAAACAATGTTACCTTAATTGAGCGTTTGCATATAAGCAAATTTAGTACTATTAGTATTATTATTATTAATGTTATTGTTATTAATATGACAACTAAAGACAACTCCGAAACCTTTAGTGACTTTTATGTCTTTTCCTTTTTCCTCTACTAAAGTGTTAGACACAGTTAAATTAGTTTAATTTCAGTTTTTCAAACATTTTATTTTAAAGCAAATTTTTGTTATATATTATTTATATCCAACTCTATAACTCGCTTATGGTTGGTCCTACAAGAAAAATGCAAATAACTATTTTGTAGAATATTTTATCAGCTTTAATTTTGAAAGAAAAACAAAAATTCATAGGAGTAACTGTTTTCGAGATATAAGCAAGAAACCAAAAAACTGTTACCTTAATAAAGCGCTTGCATATAAGCAGATTTAGTACTACTAGTATTATTATTATTAATGTTATTGTTATTAATATGACGACTAAAAACGATTTTGAAGACTTTGGTGACTTTTATGTCTTTTTCTTTTTTCTCTACTAAAGTGTTAGACACAATTAATTTAGTTTAATTTCAGTATTTCAAACATTTTATTTTTAAGCAAGTTTTTGTTAAATATTATTTATATCCAACTTTATAGCTCGCTTATGGTTGGTCCTACAAGAAAAATGCAAATAACTATTTTGTAGGAAATGTTATCAGCTTTAATTTTGAAAGAAAGATAAAAATTGATAGGAGTAACTGTTTTCGAGATATAAGCAAAAAACCAAAGTAAAAACTGTTACCGTTTCAGAACAAAAATGTAATTCAGTATTCAATGTTTGAGACGAAGACGAAAATGCAGCATTTAAAATCGACTCTGAAGACTTCAGTGACTTATATGTCACTCCCTTTTTTTTCTAATAAAGTATTGGACCTAATAAATTAAGTGTATTTTAAATCACAAGACATTTTCTGTTAAAGCACTTCTTTTTTAAATATTAATTATTTTCAATCTTATATCTCGCTTATGGTTAGTCCTACATAAAAAATGCAAATAACTATTTTGTAGGAAATTTTATCAGCTTGAATTTTAGTAAAAAGATAAAAATTGATAGGAGTAACTGTTTTCGAGATATGAGCAAGAAACCAAAACACTGTTACCTTAATTAAGCGTTTGCATATAAGCAAATTTAGTACTATTAGTATTATTATTATTATTGTTATTGTTATTAATATGACGATTAAAGACAACTTTGAAACCTTTAGTGACTTTTATGTCTTCTTCTTTTTCCTCTACTAAAGTGTTAGACACAATTAAATTAGTTTAATTTCAGTTTTTCAAACATTTTATTTTAAAGCAAATTTTTGTTAAATATTATTTATATCCAACTCTATAACTCGCTTATGGTTGGTCCTACAAGAAAAATGCAAATAACTATTTTGTAGAATATTTTATCAGTTTTAATTTTGAAAGAAAGACAAAAATTCATAGGAGTAACTGTTTTCGAGATATAAGCAAGAAACCAAAAAACTGTTACCTTAATAAAGCGCTTGCATATAAGCAGATTTAGTACTATTAGTATTATTATTATTAATGTTATTGTTATTAATATGACGACTAAAAACGATTTTGAAGACTTTGGTGACTTTTATGTCTTTTTCTTTTTTCTCTACTAAAGTGTTAGACACAATTAATTTAGTTTAATTTCAGTATTTCAAACATTTTATTTTTAAGCAAGTTTTTGTTAAATATTATTTATATCCAACTTTATAGCTCGCTTATGGTTGGTCCTACAAGAAAAATGCAAATAACTATTTTGTAGGAAATGTTATCAGCTTTAATTTTGAAAAAAAGATAAAAATTGATAGGAGTAACTGTTTTCGAGATATAAGCAAAAAACCAATGTAAAAACTGTTACCGTTTCAGAACAAAAATGTAATTCAGTATTCAATGTTTGAGACGAAGACGAAAATGCAGCATTTAAAATCGACTCTGAAGACTTCAGTGACTTATATATCACTCCCTTTTTTTTCTAATAAAGTATTGGACCTAATAAATTAAGTGTATTTTAAATCACAAGACATTTTCTGTTAAAGCACTTCTTTTTTAAATATTAATTATTTTCAATCTTATATCTCGCTTATGGTTAGTCCTACATAAAAAATGCAAATAACTATTTTGTAGGAAATTTTATCAGCTTGAATTTTAGTAAAAAGATAAAAATTGATAGGAGTAACTGTTTTCGAGATATGAGCAAGAAACCAAAACACTGTTACCTTAATTAAGCGTTTGCATATAAGCAAATTTAGTACTATTAGTATTATTATTATTAATGTTATTGTTATTAATATGACGATTAAAGACAACTTTGAAACCTTTAGTGACTTTTATGTCTTCTTCTTTTTCCTCTACTAAAGTGTTAGACACAATTAAATTAGTTTAATTTCAGTTTTTCAAACATTTTATTTTAAAGCAAATTTTTGTTAAATATTATTTATATCCAACTCTATAACTCGCTTATGGTTGGTCCTACAAGAAAAATGCAAATAACTATTTTGTAGGAAATTTTATCAGCTTTAATTTTGAAAAAAAGATAAAAATTGATAGGAGTAACTGTTTTCGAGATATAAGCAACAAACCAATAAGAAAACTGTGACTGTTACTGAACAAAAATGTAATTCGGTTTTCAATGTTTGAGACGAAGACGAAACTGCAGCATTTAAAAACGACTCTGAAGACTTCAGTGACTTTTATGTCACTTTCTTTTTCTTCTAATAAAGTATTGGACCCAATAAATTAAGTGTATTTTAAATCACAAGACATTTTCTGTTAAAGCACTTTTTTTTTAAATATTAATTATTTTCAATCATATATCTCGCTTATGGTTAGTCCTACATAAAAAATGCAAATAACTATTTTGTAGGAAATTTTATCAGCTTGAATTTTAGTAAAAAGATAAAAATTGATAGGAGTAACTGTTTTCGAGATATGAGCAAGAAACCAAAACACTGTTACCTTAATTAAGCGTTTGCATATAAGCAAATTTAGTACTATTAGTATTATTATTATTAATGTTATTGTTATTAATATGACAACTAAAGACAACTCTGAAACCTTTAGTGACTTTTATGTCTTTTCCTTTTTCCTCTACTAAAGTGTTAGACACAATTAAATTAGTTTAATTTCAGTTTTTCAAACATTTTATTTTAAAGCAAATTTTTGTTAAAAATTATTTATATCCAACTCTATAACTCGCTTATGGTTGGTCCTACAAGAAAAATGCAAATAACTATTTTGTAGGAAATTTTATCAGCTTGAATTTTAGTAAAAAGATAAAAATTGATAGGAGTAACTGTTTTCGAGATATAAGCAAGAAACCAAAACACTGTTACCTTAATTAAGCGTTTGCATATAAGCAAATTTAGTACTATTAGTATTATTATTATTAATATTATTGTTATTAATATGACAACTAAAGACAACTCTGAAACCTTTAGTGACTTTTATGTTTTTTCCTTTTTTCTCTACTAAAGTGTTAGACACAGTTAAATTAGTTTAATTTCAGTTTTTCAAACATTTTATTTTAAAGCAAATTTTTGTTAAATATTATTTATATCCAACTCTATAACTCGCTTATGGTTGGTCCTACAAGAAAAATGCAAATAACTATTTTGTAGAATATTTTATCAGCTTTAATTTTGAAAGAAAGACAAAAATTCATAGAAGTAACTGTTTTCGAGTTATAAGCAAGAAACCAAAAAACTGTTACCTTAATAAAGCGCTTGCATATAAGCAGATTTAGTACTATTAGCATTATTATTATTAATATTATTGTTATTAGTATGACGACTAAAAACGATTCTGAAGACTTTGGTGACTTTTATGTCTTTTTCTTTTTTCTCTACTAAAGTGTTAGACACAATTAATTTAGTTTAATTTCAGTATTTCAAACATTTTATTTTTAAGCAAGTTTTTGTTAAATATTATTTGTATCCAACTTTATAACTCGCTTATGGTTGGTCCTACAAGAAAAATGCAAATAACTATTTTGTAGGAAATGTTATCAGCTTTAATTTTGAAAGAAAGATAAAAATTGATAGGAGTAACTGTTTTCGAGATATAAGCAAAAAACCAAAGTAAAAACTGTTACCGTTTCAGAACAAAAATGTAATTCAGTTTTCAATGTTTGAGACGAAGACGAAAATGCAGCATTTAAAATCGACTCTGAAGACTTCAGTGACTTATATGTCACCCCCTTTTTTTTTAATAAAATATTGGACCTAATAAATTAAGTGTATTTTAAATCACAAGACATTTTCTGTTAAAGCACTTCTTTTTTAAATATTAATTATTTTCAATCTTATATCTCGCTTATGGTTAGTCCTACATAAAAAATGCAAATAACTATTTTGTAGGAAATTTTATCAGCTTGAATTTTAGTAAAAAGATAAAAATTGATAGGAGTAACTGTTTTCGAGATATGAGCAAGAAACCAAAACACTGTTACCTTAATTAAGCGTTTGCATATAAGCAAATTTAGTACTATTAGTATTATTATTATTAATGTTATTGTTATTAATATGACGATTAAAGACAACTTTGAAACCTTTAGTGACTTTTATGTCTTCTTCTTTTTCCTCTACTAAAGTGTTAGACACAATTAAATTAGTTTAATTTCAGTTTTTCAAACATTTTATTTTAAAGCAAATTTTTGTTAAATATTATTTATATCCAACTCTATAACTCGCTTATGGTTGGTCCTACAAGAAAAATGCAAATAACTATTTTGTAGGAAATTTTATCAGCTTTAATTCTGATAGAAAGATAAAAATTGATAGGAGTAACTGTTTTCGAGATATAAGCAAAAAACCAATAAGAAAACTGTGACTGTTACTGAACAAAAATGTAATTCGGTTTTCAATGTTTGAGACGAAGACGAAACTGCAGCATTTAAAAACGACTCTGAAGACTTCAGTGACTTTTATGTCACTTTCTTTTTCTTCTAATAAAGTATTGGACCCAATAAATTAAGTGTATTTTAAATCACAAGACATTTTCTGTTAAAGCACTTTTTTTTTAAATATTAATTATTTTCAATCATATATCTCGCTTATGGTTAGTCCTACATAAAAAATGCAAATAACTATTTTGTAGGAAATTTTATCAGCTTGAATTTTAGTAAAAAGATAAAAATTGATAGGAGTAACTGTTTTCGAGATATGAGCAAGAAACCAAAACACTGTTACCTTAATTAAGCGTTTGCATATAAGCAAATTTAGTACTATTAGTATTATTATTATTAATGTTATTGTTATTAATATGACAACTAAAGACAACTCTGAAACCTTTAGTGACTTTTATGTCTTTTCCTTTTTCCTCTACTAAAGTGTTAGACACAATTAAATTAGTTTAATTTCAGTTTTTCAAACATTTTATTTTAAAGCAAATTTTTGTTAAAAATTATTTATATCCAACTCTATAACTCGCTTATGGTTGGTCCTACAAGAAAAATGCAAATAACTATTTTGTAGGAAATTTTATCAGCTTGAATTTTAGTAAAAAGATAAAAATTGATAGGAGTAACTGTTTTCGAGATATAAGCAAGAAACCAAAACACTGTTACCTTAATTAAGCGTTTGCATATAAGCAAATTTAGTACTATTAGTATTATTATTATTAATATTATTGTTATTAATATGACAACTAAAGACAACTCTGAAACCTTTAGTGACTTTTATGTTTTTTCCTTTTTTCTCTACTAAAGTGTTAGACACAGTTAAATTAGTTTAATTTCAGTTTTTCAAACATTTTATTTTAAAGCAAAATTATTTTCGTTGTTGTGTCAAAGTAATTTATATCGAATGATTCAATGGAGCGAAACGAGTAAACTTTTATAGGACAGATGCAAAATACCATATTACCACATAAATCGTTATTTTAAAGCAAAGTATTAGCTTTTGCACTTGTTCAATTAAAGTTTGCTTACTTCGAAATATGTAGTCGTCCGAAATAATTTTTTTTTGTCAAAACTATAACGTAATTTGTTCTTTTGAGCTTGAATATAGAGTTTTCATTACGTTTTATAGTAGTTTACTCTACTCTAAGCATAGAATCAAACAGAGTAATCCGCTTTTGTTAAAACTGATACATAATTTGCTCTTATTTTCGAGAATAAGACATTTTCAATATGTTTGATAAAATTTTTCTTGTTTATAGCAAGGAATCGTTTAAAATAAGCTGTATTTGCCTAAACTGATACGTAATTCGATATTTGTGCATGGATACGATGTTTTCAGTTTCTTTGACGTGAAATTTCTTGTTGCAAAAGGTAATAATTTGCTTTAAAACAACGCTTTATATTGTAATATGTGGTTTTGCATCTGCCCCATAAAAGTTCATTAGTTTCGAATCATAAAATCGTTTGAAATAAACAGTGCTGGTCAAAACTATAACGTAAATTATTTCTTTGAGACGAAATTTAAAGTTTTTATTAAGTTTTATACAAGTTTACTCTATTCTAAGTAAAGGAGTAATCAGGATAAATTGCTTTTATCTAGAGTAATATATAATTTGCAGTTTTCAGCCAGAATAAGACGTTTTTAATCTTTTTAATGTAAGTTTTTGTATTCAAAACAAAGGATCGTCTAAAGTAAGCAGTTTTTGTTCAGACTGAAACGTAATTCGAATTTCTGTGCCTGAATAAGGGGTTTTCAGTTACTTTGATGTAAGGTTTCATGTTTGTAACAATGAATTAACGAAAATAATTGGTTTTTATCCAAACTGTGGCATGAATCGTTTTTAAAAGGCGAAATAAGATGTTTTTCCTCTGTACAGTGAAAGTTTACTCGTTTCAAAGCATAGAACCGTTTGAAATTAACAGCTCTCGTTAAGACTATAACGCAAATCTTTTGTTTTGTGCTAAAATAATACGTTTTTAGTCAGTTTGATATAAGTTTTCTTGTTCAAAGCAAAATATTGTCGAAAATCAACCGTTTTTGTCTAAACTGATACAAAATTCGGTGGTTTGTGTCCGAATACAAAGTTTTCAGATTCTTCAATGTTAGGTTTGCTGCTTCTAACAAAGAATCAACGAAAATATTTTGTTTTAATACAAACTGCAATATAAAATGTCTTTATAGGACAAAACATGATGTTTGGCATCTGTTTAATAAAAATTTACTCGTTTGGAAGCATAGAATCATTCCAAATAAGCTATTCTCGTCGAAACTATAATGTAATTAGTATTTTGTGCTAGAATACAGCGTTTTTGTTAGATTTATTAACAATTTTGTCTATTTTAAGCAATAAAACGAATAGGATTAGCTGCCTTTATCCGAAGTGATACATAAATTGCTCTTTTATGCCAGATTAATACGTTTTTAATCTGTTCTATGTAAGTTTTCTTGTTCAAAGCAAAAGATCGTCTAAAATAAGCCGTTTTTGTTTGAACTGATAAACAATTCAGACTGAGACTCAACAAAAATAATTTGTTTTAATCCAAACTGATACTTTTTGACCCTATAAGAGTCCTATAAGAGTCCGAGATACGCCGATCTCGTCAAGTCTATAACGTAATTCGTTTTTTTGTGTCAGAATACGACGTTTTCTGTCTGTTTAATATAAGTTTTTAATAATAATAATAATAACAATAATAATAATAATAATAATAATAATAATAATAATAATAATAATAATAATAATAATAATAATAATAATAGTAATAATAATAATAATATTAATAATAATAATAATGAAAATAATAATAGTAATAAAAGTAAGCTTAGTTTTCTAAGCAAAAATGAAGCTTATTTTGTGTGTTATATGAGCGTTTTCTCATTTCTATGCAAGAAATCATCTGTGATCTGTGTTTTTAGGCAACAAATTGTCTAAAATTAATATCTCATTTTAAAACTGGTATAAAAACATTTACTATACAAAAGTTATAATCAGTTTTTAATAATAATAAAATTAATAATAATAATAATAATAATAATAATAATAATAATAATAATAATAATAATAGTAATAGTAACATAAGTAATAATAATAATAATACTTTTAATAAGGAAAAATGGAGCTTATTTTGTGTGTTACATGAGCGTTTTTTCATTTCTATGCAAAAGATCATGTGTGATCTGTGTTTTTAGGCAATCTAACCCATTTTATAGTTTTTAATATTTAACAAAAATTTGCTTTAAAATAAAATGTTTGAAAAACTGAAATTAAACTAAATTAATTGTGTCTAACACTTTAGTAGAGGAAAAAGGAGGAGACATAAAAGTCACTAAAGTCTTAGAGTTGTCTTTAGTCGTCATATTAATAACAATAACATTTATAATAACAATACTAGTACTACTAAATTTGCTTATATGCAAGCGCTTACTTAAGGTAACAGTTTTTTTGTTTTTTGCTTATATCTCGAAAACAGTTACTCCTAACAATTTTTACTTTTTCACCAAAATTAAAGGTGATAAAATTTCCTACAAAATAGTTATTTGCATTTTTCATGTAGAACTAACCATAAGCGAGATATAAGTTTGAAAATAATTAATAATTAAAAAAAAGTGTTTTAACAGAAAATGTCTTGTGATTTAAAATACACTTAATTTATTGGGACCAATACTTTATTAGAAGAAAAAGGAGGTAACATAAAAGTCACTGAAGTCTTCAGACTTAAATGCTGCATTTTTGTCTTCGTCTCAAACATTGAAAACTGAATTACATTTTTGTTCAGTAACAGTTACAGTTTTCTTATTGGTTTTTTGCTTATATCTCGAAAACAGTTACTCCTATCAATTTTTATCTTTTTTTCAAAATTAAAGCTGATAAAATTTCCTACAAAATAGTTATTTGCATTTTTCTTGTAGGACCAACCATAAGCGAGTTATAGAGTTGGATATAAATAATATTTAACAAAAATTTGCTTTAAAATAAAATGTTTGAAAAACTGAAATTAAACTAAATTAATTGTGTCTAACACTTTAGTAGAGAAAAAAGAAAAAGACATAAAAGTCACCAAAGTCTTCAGAATCGTTTTTAGTCGTCATATTAATAACAATAACATTAATAATAATAATACTAATAGTACTAAATCTGCTTATATGCAAGCGCTTTATTAAGGTAACAGTTTTTTGGTTTCTTGCTTATATCTCGAAAACAGTTACTCCTATGAATTTTTGTCTTTCTTTCAAAATTAAAGCTGATAAAATATTCTACAAAATAGTTATTTGCATTTTTCTTGTAGGACTCACCATAAGCGAGATATATGATTGAAAATAATTAATATTTAAAAAAGAAGTTCTTTAACAGAAAATGTCTTGAGATTTAAAATACACTTAATTTATTGGGTCCAATACTTTATTAGAAGAAAAAGGAAGTGACATAAAAGTCACTGAAGTCTTCAGAGTCGTTTTTAAATGCTGCAGTTTCGTCTTCGTCTCAAACATTGAAAACTGAATTACATTTTTGTTCAGTAACAGTCACAGTTTTCTTATTGGTTTTTTGCTTATATCTCGAAAACAGTTACTCCTATCAATTTTTATCTTTCTGTCAAAATTAAAGCTGATAAAATTTCCTACAAAATAGTTATTTGCATTTTTCTTGTAGGACCAACCATAAGCGAGTTATAGAATTGGATATAAATAATATTTAACAAAAGTTTGCTTTAAAATAAAATGTTTGAAAAACTGAAATTAAACTAATTTAATTGTGTCTAACACTTTAGTAGAGGAAAAAGAAGAAGACATAAAAGTCACTAAAGGTTTCAAAGTTGTCTTTAATCGTCATATTAATAACAATAACATTAATAATAATAATACTAATAGTACTAAATTTGCTTATATGCAAACGCTTAATTAAGGTAACAGTGTTTTGGTTTCTTGCTCATATCTCGAAAACAGTTACTCCTATCAATTTTTATCTTTTTACTAAAATTCAAGCTGATAATATTTCCTACAAAATAGTTATTTGCATTTTTCATGTAGGACTAACCATAAGCGAGATATAAGATTGAAAATAATTAATATTTAAAAAAGAAGTGCTTTAACAGAAAATGTCTTGTGATTTAAAATACACTTAATTTATTAGGTCCAATACTTTATTAAAAAAAAAGGGGGTGACATATAAGTCACTGAAGTCTTCAGAGTCGATTTTAAATGCTGCATTTTCGTCTTCGTCTCAAACATTGAAAACTGAATTACATTTTTGTTCTGAAACGGTAACAGTTTTTACTTTGGTTTTTTGCTTATATTTCGAAATCAGTTACTCCTATCAATTTTTATCTTTCTTTCAAAATTAAAGCTGATAACATTTTCTACAAAATAGTTATTTGCATTTTTCTTGTAGGACCAACCATAAGCGAGTTATAAAGTTGGATATAAATAATATTTAACAAAAACTTGCTTAAAAATAAAATGTTTGAAAAACTGAAATTAAACTAAATTAATTGTGTCTAACACTTTAGTAGAGAAAAAAGAGGAAGACATAAAAGTCACCAAAGTCTTCAGAATCGTTTTTAGTCTTCATATTAATAACAATAACATTAATAATAATAATACTAATAGTACTAAATCTGCTTATATGCAAGCGCTTTATTAAGGTAACAGTTTTTTGGTTTCTTGCTTATATCTCGAAAACAGTTACTCCTATGAATTTTTGTCTTTCTTTCAAAATTAAAGCTGATAAAATTTCCTACAAAATAGTTATTTGCATTTTTCATATAGGACTAACCATAAGCGAGATATATGATTGAAAATAATTAATATTTAAAAAAGAAGTTCTTTAACAGAAAATGTCTTGTGATTTAAAATACACTTAATTTATTGGGTCCAATACTTTATTAGAAGAAAAAGGAAGTAACATAAAAGTCACTGAAGTCTTCAGAGTCGTTTTTAAATGCTGCAGTTTTGTCTTCGTCTCAAACATTGAAAACTGAATTACATTTTTGTTCAGTAACAGTCACAGTTTTCTTATTGGTTTTTTGCTTATATCTCGAAAACAGTTACTCTTATCAATTTTTATCTCTCTGTCAAAATTAAAGCTGATAACATTTCCTACAAAATAGTTATTTGCATTTTTCTTGTAGGACCAACCATAAGCGAGTTATAGAGTTGGACATAAATAATATTTAACAAAAATTTGCTTTAAAATAAAATGTTTGACAAACTGAAATTAAACTAATTTAATTGTGTCTAACACTTTAGTAGAGGAAAAAGAAGAAGACATAAAAGTCACTAAAGGTTTCAAAGTTGTCTTTAATCGTCATATTAATAACAATAACATTAATAATAATAATACTAATAGTACTAAATTTGCTAATATGCAAACGCTTAATCAAGGTAACAGTGTTTTGGTTTCTTGCTCATATCTCGAAAACAGTTACTCCTATCAACTTTTATCTTTTTACTAAAATTCAAGCTGATAAAATTTCCTACAAAATAATTATTTGCATTTTTTATGTAGGACTAACCATAAGCGAGATATAAGATTGAAAATAATTAATATTTAAAAAAGAAGTGCTTTAACAGAAAATGTCTTGTGATTTAAAATACACTTAATTTATTAGGTCCAATACTTTATTAGAAAAAAAGGGGGTGACATATAAGTTACTGAAGTCTTCAGAGTCGATTTTAAATGCTGCATTTTCGTCTTCGTCTCAAACATTGAAAACTGAATTACATTTTTGTTCTGAAACGGTAACAGTTTTTACATTGGTTTTTTGCTTATATCTCAAAAACAGTTACTCCTATCAATTTTTATCTTTCTTTCAAAATTAAAGCTGATAACATTTCCTACAAAATAGTTATTTGCATTTTTCTTGTAGGACCAACCATAAGCGAGTTATAAAGTTGGATATAAATAATATTTAACAAAAACTTGCTTAAAAATAAAATGTTTGAAATACTGAAATTAAACTAAATTAATTGTGTCTAACACTTTAGTAGAGAAAAAAGAAAAAGACATAAAAGTCACCAAAGTCTTCAGAATCGTTTTTAGTCGTCATATTAATAACAATAACATTAATAATAATAATACTAATAGTACTAAATCTGCTTATGTGCAAGCGCTTTATTAAGGTAACAGTTTTTTGGTTTCTTGCTTATATCTCGAAAACAGTTACTCCTATGAATTTTTGTCTTTTTTTCAAAATTAAAGCTGATAAAATTTCCTACAAAATAGTTATTTGCATTTTTCTTGTAGGACCAACCATAAGCGAGTTATAGAGTTGGATATAAATAATTTTTAACAAAAATTTGCTTTAAAATAAAATGTTTGAAAAACTGAAATTAAACTAATTTAATTGTGTCTAACACTTTAGTAGAGGAAAAAGGAAGAGACATAAAAGTCACTAAAGGTTTCAGAGTTGTCTTTAGTTGTCATATTAATAACAATAACATTAATAATAATAATACTAATAGTACTAAATTTGCTTATATGCAAACGCTTAATTAAGGTAACAGTGTTTTGGTTTCTTGCTTATATCTCGAAAACAGTTACTCCTATCAATTTTTATCTTTTTACTAAAATTCAAGCTGATAAAATTTCCTATAAAATAGTTATTTGCATTTTTCATGTAGGACTAACCATAAGCGAGATATATGATTGAAAATAATTAATATTTAAAAAAAAGTGCTTTAACAGAAAATGTCTTGTGATTTAAAATACACTTAATTTATTGGGTCCAATACTTTATTAGAAGAAAAAGGAAGTGACATAAAAGTCACTGAAGTCTTCAGAGTCGTTTTTAAATGCTGCAGTTTCGTCTTCGTCTCAAACATTGAAAACTGAATTACATTTTTGTTCAGTAACAGTCACAGTTTTCTTATTGGTTTTTTGCTTATATCTCGAAAACAGTTACTCCTATCAATTTTTATCTCTCTGTCAAAATTAAAGCTGATAAAATTTCCTACAAAATAGATATTTGCATTTTTCTTGTAGGATCAACCATAAGCGAGTTATAAAGTTGGATATAAATAATATTTAACAAAAATTTGCTTTAAAATAAAATGTTTGAAAAACTGAAATTAAACTAATTTAATTGTGTCTAACACTTTAGTAGAGGAAAAAGGAAGAGACATAAAAGTCACTAAAGGTTTCAGAGTTGTCTTTAGTTGTCATATTAATAACAATAACATTAATAATAATAATACTAATAGTACTAAATTTGCTTATATGCAAACGCTTAATTAAGGTAACAGTGTTTTGGTTTCTTGCTTATATCTCGAAAACAGTTACTCCTATCAATTTTTATCTTTTTACTAAAATTCAAGCTGATAAAATTTCCTATAAAATAGTTATTTGCATTTTTCATGTAGGACTAACCATAAGCGAGATATATGATTGAAAATAATTAATATTTAAAAAAAAGTGCTTTAACAGAAAATGTCTTGTGATTTAAAATACACTTAATTTATTGGGTCCAATACTTTATTAGAAGAAAAAGGAAGTGACATAAAAGTCACTGAAGTCTTCAGAGTCGTTTTTAAATGCTGCAGTTTCGTCTTCGTCTCAAACATTGAAAACTGAATTACATTTTTGTTCAGTAACAGTCACAGTTTTCTTATTGGTTTTTTGCTTATATCTCGAAAGCAGTTACTCCTATCAATTTTTATCTCTCTGTCAAAATTAAAGCTGATAAAATTTCCTACTAAATAGATATTTGCATTTTTCTTGTAGGATCAACCATAAGCGAGTTATAAAGTTGGATATAAATAATATTTAACAAAAATTTGCTTTAAAATAAAATGTTTGAAAAACTGAAATTAAACTAATTTAATTGTGTCTAACACTTTAGTAGAGGAAAAAGAAGAAGACATAAAAGTCACTAAAGGTTTCAAAGTTGTCTTTAATCGTCATATTAATAACAATAACATTAATTATAATAATACTAATAGTACTAAATTTGCTTATATGCAAACCCTTAATTAAGGTAACAGTGTTTTGGTTTCTTGCTCATATTTCGAAAACAGTTACTCCATCAATTTTTATCTTTCTTTCAAAATTAAAGCTGATAACATTTCCTACAAAATAGTTATTTGCATTTTTCTTGTGGGACCAACCATAAGCGAGTTATAAAGTTGGATATAAATAATATTTAACAAAAACTTGCTTAAAAATAAAATGTTTGATATACTGAAATTAAACTAAATTAATTGTGTCTAACACTTTAGTAGAGAAAAAAGAAAAAGACATAAAAGTCACCAAAGTCTTCAGAATCGTTTTTAGTCGTCATATTAATAACAATAACATTAATAATAATAATACTAATAGTACTAAATCTGCTTATATGCAAGCGCTTTATTAAGGTAACAGTTTTTTGGTTTCTTGCTTATATCTCGAAAACAGTTACTCCTATGAATTTTTGTCTTTTTTTTAAAATTAAAGCTGATAAAATTTCCTACAAAATAGTTATTTGCATTTTTCTTGTAGGACCAACCATAAGCGAGTTATAGAGTTGGATATAAATAATTTTTAACAAAAATTTGCTTTAAAATAAAATGTTTGAAAAACTGAAATTAAACTAATTTAATTGTGTCTAACACTTTAGTAGAGGAAAAAGGAAAAGACATAAAAGTCACTAAAGGTTTCAGAGTTGTCTTTAGTTGTCATATTAATAACAATAACATTAATAATAATAATACTAATAGTACTAAATTTGCTTATATGCAAACGCTTAATTAAGGTAACAGTGTTTTGGTTTCTTGCTTATATCTCGAAAACAGTTACTCCTATCAATTTTTATCTTTTTACTAAAATTCAAGCTGATAAAATTTCTTATAAAATAGTTATTTGCATTTTTCATGTAGGACTAACCATAAGCGAGATATATGATTGAAAATAATTAATATTTAAAAAAAAAGTGCTTTAACAGAAAATGTCTTGTGATTTAAAATACACTTAATTTATTGGGTCCAATACTTTATTAGAAGAAAAAGGAAGTGACATAAAAGTCACTGAAGTCTTCAGAGTCGTTTTTAAATGCTGCAGTTTCGTCTTCGTCTCAAACATTGAAAACTGAATTACATTTTTGTTCAGTAACAGTCACAGTTTTCTTATTGGTTTTTTGCTTATATCTCGAAAACAGTTACTCCTATCAATTTTTATCTTTCTGTCAAAATTAAAGCTGATAAAATTTCCTACAAAATAAATATTTGCATTTTTCTTGTAGGATCAACCATAAGCGAGTTATAGAGTTGGATATAAATAATATTTAACAAAAATTTGCTTTAAAATAAAATGTTTGAAAAACTGAAATTAAACTAATTTAATTGTGTCTAACACTTTAGTAGAGGAAAAAGAAGAAGACATAAAAGTCACTAAAGGTTTCAAAGTTGTCTTTAATCGTCATATTAATAACAATAACATTAATTATAATAATACTAATAGTACTAAATTTGCTTATATGCAAACCCTTAATTAAGGTAACAGTGTTTTGGTTTCTTGCTCATATCTCGAAAACAGTTACTCCTATCAATTTTTATCTTTCTTTCAAAATTAAAGCTGATAACATTTCCTACAAAATAGTTATTTGCATTTTTCTTGTGGGACCAACCATAAGCGAGTTATAAAGTTGGATATAAATAATATTTAACAAAAACTTGCTTAAAAATAAAATGTTCGAAATACTGAAATTAAACTAAATTAATTGTGTCTAACACTTTAGTAGAGAAAAAAGAAAAAGACATAAAAGTCACCAAAGTCTTCAGAATCGTTTTTAGTCGTCATATTAATAACAATAACATTAATAATAATAATACTAATAGTACTAAATCTGCTTATATGCAAGCGCTTTATTAAGGTAACAGTTTTTTGGTTTCTTGCTTATATCTCGAAAACAGTTACTCCTATGAATTTTTGTCTTTTTTTCAAAATTAAAGCTGATAAAATTTCCTACAAAATAGTTATTTGCATTTTTCTTGTAGGACCAACCATAAGCGAGTTATAGAGTTGGATATAAATAATTTTTAACAAAAATTTGCTTTAAAATAAAATGTTTGAAAAACTGAAATTAAACTAATTTAATTGTGTCTAACACTTTAGTAGAGGAAAAAGGAAAAGACATAAAAGTCACTAAAGGTTTCAGAGTTGTCTTTAGTTGTCATATTAATAACAATAACATTAATAATAATAATACTAATAGTACTAAATTTGCTTATATGCAAACGCTTAATTAAGGTAACAGTGTTTTGGTTTCTTGCTTATATCTCGAAAACAGTTACTCCTATCAATTTTTATCTTTTTACTAAAATTCAAGCTGATAAAATTTCCTATAAAATAGTTATTTGCATTTTTCATGTAGGACTAACCATAAGCGAGATATATGATTGAAAATAATTAATATTTAAAAAAAAAGTGCTTTAACAGAAAATGTCTTGTGATTTAAAATACACTTAATTTATTGGGTCCAATACTTTATTAGAAGAAAAAGGAAGTGACATAAAAGTCACTGAAGTCTTCAGAGTCGTTTTTAAATGCTGCAGTTTCGTCTTCGTCTCAAACATTGAAAACCGAATTACATTTTTGTTCAGTAACAACCACGGGGCAGACTTAGAGACTGCAGCTCATGCACCACCGACAACAGAAACAAACCATACAGTAGCGCATGACCTAACCACAACAGAACCCCTGCATGCAAATACCTCATTAACACAATCCGAAATCGAACCTGCCGCACTAGGAGAGAGTACCAGACACACAAGAAGCCAAGGACCAGTCGAGGACCAACCATGGATTAGTACACTAAGAATTTAGAATAAGAACTAATAGTTGTGTTTGCAGATAAGTAGGATAAGGTTGTCTAGGTAGCATAAGAGATTGAATCCAAGAACAGCGCAGCTCCGACAACGACAGGTTCAACACCAAGGCCGGCGTGGCGAGGAAGAAGGGGGGCAACTGCATCCTTAAGGACGGGGCCCGGGAACCACAAAACAACCAGGAACAGGGTCAACACAAACGGCGACACCGCAGCAGTAACGCAGACGAGGACCAATAGACACAGAAATCAGGTCGGTTGTGTGATTCAAAGTCGCACAGGTACTGGGTTCAGTCTGTGTTACAGAGTTAGCGGCCGCCAGGAGATAAAACAGGACTGGATCTCCTAGAACCCGAACTCGGACGAAGAACCACGCACCAGGAGCAGGATAGACGGCAACCCAACGAATTAAAATAGGTTTTCAACTTGGCGAAAACCTCGCGTTAGTGTAAGGGGAACGCATCAATTTATTTGGCTCATGTGGAAAAAATTGATCCGTTTTAAGGGGGGGGCATTGTAACAAATGTGTTATTTGTTAAAGACGAAATAGTAATTTCGGTTCCTTTAGTTTCAGTTTGACCGTTATTTGTCACATGAATCAAATTCGAAAGTGTCGACCAGATTGCGTTCTCGGAAGGCCGACACTTTATCAGTCTTTTTCAGCATTTAAGTTCATGTACGGGAAATCAAAATTTGTCAAAATTAGTGCCGTCTTCTTTAGAAAACTTTAATGTTCGACCACCCCCGACGACCGTCTCTATGATCGAAACGGTCGTCATCTGGTTATTGGGGACATGTGGTCATTTCGTAGAATCGCGGTTCAATAGTTTCTCTTTGATAATCAAGTCCATGGAACCGAATTACTAGACGCGAATTAAGGGAATTGGCCTCCACATGCTAGAAATACAATGGATGCGGTCCTCACGTAATTGTACAACTTGTTTAGCTGTAAGATCGGCCAGACCAGACAGGTATTCAGGACCTTTCTATTCACAGGAGAGTCGCGAGGTCCTGGCTACCTTAGTTAGGCGATGGAACGTACTCAAAATCAAGCGGTGGTACCGTGTAATCTCTTGATTCATATTATTCGTAGAAATTGTATACCGTCACAAGTGTTGAGACGATCCATCAAAGTCACAAGGACTACAAAAGACCTAGCCTCTCTCTGGGTCCTCGCGTTAGTTCGGGTAAGAGAGAAAAATTTGGCAACAACGTTCCGATCGAGAATTGCCGCCAAGGGATGCTTCTAAGTTATTGGTCTAGGAAGTAGCCCCTCTCCGAAGGCGAGCTTTCCTAATTTCAAAATTCCGAAGTTTAGTTAGTTCTTGTTTGATTCCGAAATCGAACAGTCCTTGTGACCATTACGTTTGCGTGATCAGTAGGAGAATTCTTATTTTTTTTTTATTTTTATTTTTTGTATCCATTATTAATTTTCTTTCATTTGCTCGTCAGTGTTGTAAAATAAACGGCTGGTTTCGCTGAAACTTGTGTTTTCTTGAGTGCACTGTGAAGTGATCCCCGAGAGATTATTTCAGGCGGATCGGCGACCAAGGTAAGCGATCCTCCCCTTTGTTTCAACCTCAAGGATCGTCTGAACTCAATAAGGTGCCAATCTCCACCAAAACGAAAACAAATCCACGCTACCAATTCGTTCAAAATTTCAAAGTCATCTTTACTCAAAAATACTCCCACGCACCAGTCTCGTTAGACTGGCACATTTAGTACTATTAGTATTATTATTATTAATGTTATTGTTATTAATATGACGACTAAAAACGATTCTGAAGACTTTGGTGACTTTTATGTCTTTTTCTTTTTTCTCTACTAAAGTGTTAGACACAATTAATTTAGTTTAATTTCAGTATTTCAAACATTTTATTTTTAAGCAAGTTTTTGTTAAATATTATTTATATCCAACTTTATAACTCGCTTATGGTTGGTCCTACAAGAAAAATGCAAATAACTATTTTGTAGGAAATGTTATCAGCTTTAATTTTGAAAGAAAGATAAAAATTGATAGGAGTAACTGTTTTCGAGATATGAGCAAGAAACCAAAACACTGTTACCTTAATTAAGCGTTTGCATATAAGCAAATTTAGTACTATTAGTATTATTATTATTATTAATGTTATTGTTATTAATATGACGATTAAAGACAACTTTGAAACCTTTAGTGACTTTTATGTCTTCTTCTTTTTCCTCTACTAAAGTGTTAGACACAATTAAATTAGTTTAATTTCAGTTTTTCAAACATTTTATTTTAAAGCAAATTTTTGTTAAATATTATTTATATCCAACTCTATAACTCGCTTATGGTTGGTCCTACAAGAAAAATGCAAATAACTATTTTGTAGGAAATTTTATCAGCTTTAATTTTGACAGAAAGATAAAAATTGATAGGAGTAACTGTTTTCGAGATATAAGCAAAAAACCAATAAGAAAACTGTGACTGTTACTGAACAAAAATGTAATTCAGTTTTCAATGTTTGAGACGAAGACGAAACTGCAGCATTTAAAAACGACTCTGAAGACTTCAGTGACTTTTATGTCACTTTCTTTTTCTTCTAATAAAGTATTGGACCCAATAAATTAAGTGTATTTTAAATCACAAGACATTTTCTGTTAAAGCACTTTTTTTTTAAATATTAATTATTTTCAATCATATATCTCGCTTATGGTTAGTCCTACATGAAAAATGCAAATAACTATTTTATAGGAAATTTTATCAGCTTGAATTTTAGTAAAAAGATAAAAATTGATAGGAGTAACTGTTTTCGAGATATAAGCAAGAAACCAAAACACTGTTACCTTAATTAAGCGTTTGCATATAAGCAAATTTAGTACTATTAGTATTATTATTATTAATGTTATTGTTATTAATATGACAACTAAAGACAACTCTGAAACCTTTAGTGACTTTTATGTCTTTTCCTTTTTCCTCTACTAAAGTGTTAGACACAATTAAATTAGTTTAATTTCAGTTTTTCAAACATTTTATTTTAAAGCAAATTTTTGTTAAAAATTATTTATATCCAACTCTATAACTCGCTTATGGTTGGTCCTACAAGAAAAATGCAAATAACTATTTTGTAGGAAATTTTATCAGCTTTAATTTTGAAAAAAAGACAAAAATTCATAGGAGTAACTGTTTTCGAGATATAAGCAAGAAACCAAAAAACTGTTACCTTAATAAAGCGCTTGCATATAAGCAGATTTAGTACTATTAGTATTATTATTATTAATGTTATTGTTATTAATATGACGACTAAAAACGATTCTGAAGACTTTGGTGACTTTTATGTCTTTTTCTTTTTTCTCTACTAAAGTGTTAGACACAATTAATTTAGTTTAATTTCAGTATTTCAAACATTTTATTTTTAAGCAAGTTTTTGTTAAATATTATTTATATCCAACTTTATAACTCGCTTATAGTTGGTCCCACAAGAAAAATGCAAATAACTATTTTGTAGGAAATGTTATCAGCTTTAATTTTGAAAGAAAGATAAAAATTGATAGGAGTAACTGTTTTCGAGATATGAGCAAGAAACCAAAACACTGTTACCTTAATTAAGCGTTTGCATATAAGCAAATTTAGTACTATTAGTATTATTATTATTAATGTTATTGTTATTAATATGACGATTAAAGACAACTTTGAAACCTTTAGTGACTTTTATGTCTTCTTCTTTTTCCTCTACTAAAGTGTTAGACACAATTAAATTAGTTTAATTTCAGTTTTTCAAACATTTTATTTTAAAGCAAATTTTTGTTAAATATTATTTATATCCAACTCTATAACTCGCTTATGGTTGGTCCTACAAGAAAAATGCAAATAACTATTTTGTAGGAAATTTTATCAGCTTTAATTTTGACAGAAAGATAAAAATTGATAGGAGTAACTGTTTTCGAGATATAAGCAAAAAACCAATAAGAAAACTGTGACTGTTACTGAACAAAAATGTAATTCAGTTTTCAATGTTTGAGACGAAGACGAAACTGCAGCATTTAAAAACGACTCTGAAGACTTCAGTGACTTTTATGTCACTTTCTTTTTCTTCTAATAAAGTATTGGACCCAATAAATTAAGTGTATTTTAAATCACAAGACATTTTCTGTTAAAGCACTTTTTTTTTAAATATTAATTATTTTCAATCATATATCTCGCTTATGGTTAGTCCTACATGAAAAATGCAAATAACTATTTTATAGGAAATTTTATCAGCTTGAATTTTAGTAAAAAGATAAAAATTGATAGGAGTAACTGTTTTCGAGATATAAGCAAGAAACCAAAACACTGTTACCTTAATTAAGCGTTTGCATATAAGCAAATTTAGTACTATTAGTATTATTATTATTAATGTTATTGTTATTAATATGACAACTAAAGACAACTCTGAAACCTTTAGTGACTTTTATGTCTTTTCCTTTTTCCTCTACTAAAGTGTTAGACACAATTAAATTAGTTTAATTTCAGTTTTTCAAACATTTTATTTTAAAGCAAATTTTTGTTAAAAATTATTTATATCCAACTCTATAACTCGCTTATGGTTGGTCCTACAAGAAAAATGCAAATAACAATTTTGTAGGAAATTTTATCAGCTTTAATTTTGAAAAAAAGACAAAAATTCATAGGAGTAACTGTTTTCGAGATATAAGCAAGAAACCAAAAAACTGTTACCTTAATAAAGCGCTTGCATATAAGCAGATTTAGTACTATTAGTATTATTATTATTAATGTTATTGTTATTAATATGACGACTAAAAACGATTCTGAAGACTTTGGTGACTTTTATGTCTTTTTCTTTTTTCTCTACTAAAGTGTTAGACACAATTAATTTAGTTTAATTTCAGTATTTCAAACATTTTATTTTTAAGCAAGTTTTTGTTAAATATTATTTATATCCAACTTTATAACTCGCTTATAGTTGGTCCCACAAGAAAAATGCAAATAACTATTTTGTAGGAAATGTTATCAGCTTTAATTTTGAAAGAAAGATAAAAATTGATAGGAGTAACTGTTTTCGAGATATGAGCAAGAAACCAAAACACTGTTACCTTAATTAAGCGTTTGCATATAAGCAAATTTAGTACTATTAGTATTATTATTATTAATGTTATTGTTATTAATATGACGATTAAAGACAACTTTGAAACCTTTAGTGACTTTTATGTCTTCTTCTTTTTCCTCTACTAAAGTGTTAGACACAATTAAATTAGTTTAATTTCAGTTTTTCAAACATTTTATTTTAAAGCAAATTTTTGTTAAATATTATTTATATCCAACTCTATAACTCGCTTATGGTTGATCCTACAAGAAAAATGCAAATATCTATTTTGTAGGAAATTTTATCAGCTTTAATTTTGACAGAAAGATAAAAATTGATAGGAGTAACTGTTTTCGAGATATAAGCAAAAAACCAATAAGAAAACTGTGACTGTTACTGAACAAAAATGTAATTCAGTTTTCAATGTTTGAGACGAAGACGAAACTGCAGCATTTAAAAACGACTCTGAAGACTTCAGTGACTTTTATGTCACTTCCTTTTTCTTCTAATAAAGTATTGGACCCAATAAATTAAGTGTATTTTAAATCACAAGACATTTTCTGTTAAAGCACTTTTTTTTTAAATATTAATTATTTTCAATCATATATCTCGCTTATGGTTAGTCCTACATGAAAAATGCAAATAACTATTTTATAGGAAATTTTATCAGCTTGAATTTTAGTAAAAAGATAAAAATTGATAGGAGTAACTGTTTTCGAGATATAAGCAAGAAACCAAAACACTGTTACCTTAATTAAGCGTTTGCATATAAGCAAATTTAGTACTATTAGTATTATTATTATTAATGTTATTGTTATTAATATGACAACTAAAGACAACTCTGAAACCTTTAGTGACTTTTATGTCTTTTCCTTTTTCCTCTACTAAAGTGTTAGACACAATTAAATTAGTTTAATTTCAGTTTTTCAAACATTTTATTTTAAAGCAAATTTTTGTTAAAAATTATTTATATCCAACTCTATAACTCGCTTATGGTTGGTCCTACAAGAAAAGTGCAAATAACTATTTTGTAGGAAATTTTATCAGCTTTAATTTTGAAAAAAAGACAAAAATTCTTAGGAGTAACTGTTTTCGAGATATAAGCAAGAAACCAAAAAACTGTTACCTTAATAAAGCGCTTGCATATAAGCAGATTTAGTACTATTAGTATTATTATTATTAATGTTATTGTTATTAATATGACGACTAAAAACGATTCTGAAGACTTTGGTGACTTTTATGTCTTTTTCTTTTTTCTCTACTAAAGTGTTAGACACAATTAATTTAGTTTAATTTCAGTATTTCAAACATTTTATTTTTAAGCAAGTTTTTGTTAAATATTATTTATATCCAACTTTATAACTCGCTTATGGTTGGTCCTACAAGAAAAATGCAAATAACTATTTTGTAGGAAATGTTATCAGCTTTAATTTTGAAAGAAAAATAAAAATTGATAGAAGTAACTGTTTTCGAGATATAAGCAAAAAACCAATGTAAAAACTGTTACCGTTTCAGAACAAAAATGTAATTCAGTTTTCAATGTTTGAGACGAAGACGAAAATGCAGCATTTAAAATCGACTCTGAAGACTTCAGTGACTTATATGTCACCCCCTTTTTTTCTAATAAAGTATTGGACCTAATAAATTAAGTGTATTTTAAATCACAAGACATTTTCTGTTAAAGCACTTTTTTTTTAAATATTAATTATTTTCAATCATATATCTCGCTTATGGTTAGTCCTACATGAAAAATGCAAATAACTATTTTGTAGGAAATTTTATCAGCTTGAATTTTAGTAAAAAGATAAAAATTGATAGGAGTAACTGTTTTCGAGATATAAGCAAGAAACCAAAACACTGTTACCTTAATTAAGCGCTTGCATATAAGCAAATTTAGTACTATTAGTATTATTATTATTAATGTTATTGTTATTAATATGACAACTAAAGACAACTCTGAAACCTTTAGTGACTTTTATGTCTTTTTCTTTTTCCTCTACTAAAGTGTTAGACTCAATTAATTTAGTTTAATTTCGGTTTTTCAAACATTTTATTTTAAAGCAAATTTTTGTTAAATATTATTTATATCCAACTCTATAACTCGCTTATGGTTGGTCCTACAAAAAAATGCAAATAACTATTTTGTAGGAAATTTTATTAGCTTTAATTTTGAAAAAAAGATAAAAATTGATAGGAGTAACTGTTTTCGAGATATAAGCAAGAAACCAAAAAAATGTTACGTTAATTAAGCGTTTGCATATAAGCAAATTTAGTACTATTAGTATTATTATTATTAATGTTATTGTTATTAATATGACGACTAAAGACGACTCTGAAACATTTAGTGACTTTTATGTCTTCTCCTTTTTCCTCTACTAAAGTGTTAGACACAATTAATTTAGTTTAATTCCGGTTTTTCAAGCATTTTATTTTAAAGCAAATTTTTGTTAAATATTATTTATATCCAACTCTATAACTCGTTTATGCTTGGTCCTACAAGAAAAATGTAAATAACTATTTTGTTGGAAATTTTATCAGCTTTAATTTTGAAAGAAAGATAAAATTTGATAGGAGTAACTGTTTTCGAGATATAAGCAAAAAACCA